>NW_016900203.1:0-791 GCF_001698545.2 Rhinopithecus bieti | reverse complement strand
CTGGGGTGGGAGTTACCTCATTTTCTAGGTGTTGTGTGTCTCAGTTCCCCTGGCTAGGAAAAGGGATTCCCTTCCCTCTTGCACTTCCCAGGTGAGGTGATGTCTCACCCTACTTCAGCTCTGGCTGGTCGGGATGCAGCAGCTGACCAGCACCGATTGTCCGGCACTCCCTAGTGAGATGAACCCGGTACCTCAGTTGAAAATGCAGAAATCACCCGTCTTCTGTGTCACTCGAGCTGGAAGCTGGAGACTGGAGCTGTTCTTATTCAGCCATCTTGCTCCGCCAGATTTTTTAAGGTATTGTTTTACTCTTAATAAAATTACAAAAGAAAATATCTGCTACACAAAGTTCAACTTTTATTGCATCTCATTCTCAGCTTTTTTTTTTTTTTTTTTTTTTTTTTTTTTTCTCTCCTTTCTTTCCTCAGGTTCTGTTTGTTGTGGCCTGATGCTAAAATGTTTTATGCTAAAGGTCTACAGGAAGTGTTTTCTTTCAACAAAATATTCTGTGCTCTTGGCTTCAAATCATTCTGTGAATCCCCAAATTTTCACATATGACCCAGAAAACACCTCCTATGTCTAATTCAAGTACCGCTTTCAGTAGATCTGACTTGCAGGTTATCTAAATGTACTCCCCATAGGAAACAGCGGTCACACTGCAGAAGTTCTTCTCTTTTGTCTTTTGGTAACTGGCCTAACAAATTTTGTTTTATCAAAGTAATTCCTATGTCATTATTATTACGTGTTAGTTTGCTTAGAAAACAACTGAGTTTTTTTTGTAATTAAATTTA
>NW_016900202.1:0-270 GCF_001698545.2 Rhinopithecus bieti | reverse complement strand
GTTTCAGAACTCTGCAATTATTTGCTACTCCTTTCAATAAAATATAAATCTCTCATGCATGTTTTCAGTTCTATCATTTGCTGACACAGTTCTGAGAAGACAATTAATAAATGTGGATTATTTCTAAATTATACATGCTCACCTGTCATGTGTAAACATATGGCTAAGAGCAAGAGGTTCTGTCAAAAGAACACTTTTCCACATGGCCCATTCTGACCTAGAGTGTTCTTCACTAATTAACTCAGAGTATTTTGGAAAATGTTCGCAAGT
>NW_016900201.1:0-270 GCF_001698545.2 Rhinopithecus bieti | reverse complement strand
CAGCTTCACTTGGGGCCCTGGGCCTCCAACTCCTCCTCCTCATCTTCAAACATCTCACCCTCCTAGGTGGTGGCGTCCTGGTACTGCTGGTACTTGGACACCAGGTCATTCATGTTGCTCTCGGCCTCGGTGATCTCTATCTCATCCATGCCCTCGCTCATATACCAGTGTAGGAAGACCTTGCCCCGGAACATGGCCATGAACTGCTCCAAGATGCTTGAGCAGTTCTTGGATGCCTGTGCTATTGCCGATGAGGGTGGAGTACACCTT
>NW_016900200.1:0-270 GCF_001698545.2 Rhinopithecus bieti | reverse complement strand
TCCCAGCACTTTGGGAGGCTGAGGTGGGCGGATCATGAGGTCAGGAGATCGAGACTATCCTGGCTAACAGGGTGAAACCCCGTCTCTACTAAAAAATAGAAAAAATTAGCTGGGTGTGGTGGGGGGCACCTATAGTCCCAGCTACTCTGGAGGCTGAGGCAGGAGAATGGCATGAACCCGGGAGGTGGAGCTTGCAGTGTGTTGAGATTGCGTCACTGCACTCCAGCCTGGGCGACAGAGCGAGACTCCGTCTCAAAAAAAAAAAAAAAA
>NW_016900199.1:0-455 GCF_001698545.2 Rhinopithecus bieti | reverse complement strand
AAACATAAAAGTATGGTGGAATTTCATATTGTATTCTATGTAAAGCAAAGAATAATTTTAAGCAACTTAGTTTTAACATCCCTTAGTAACATGCCACTTTGGAGATGACTATGCATTTGACAAAGGACAGTACTTTCTTTAGTGTTGAGTACTAGTTGAAATAGCTGGCTTGAAATCTGAGACCACATTGTCATAAAAAATTATGATGAAATGTAAATAAATAAAAGAGTTCTTTAACAAACCAGACTCTTACTTGGCTCAAAGTCACTTACAGACAACAATCACTCAGATTTATCCAGGACCATATATTTATTAACTAAAAAATCATTTATATCACCCTCAAGAAGTCTAATCATATCATTAAAAGATTCAGTATTGCCTTTTAAATTGTCAAGCTATTTCCATGATACATTTTTTATTAAGCAATATGTCTGCATTATTATGCTCTTTAAAGC
>NW_016900198.1:0-823 GCF_001698545.2 Rhinopithecus bieti | reverse complement strand
AATATCCCTTTGCAGAATCCTCAAAGACAGACTTTCCAAACTGGGAAGTGTAGAGTAAGCTTTAATGCTGTGAAATGAATGGACACGTCAGAGAGCAGTTTTTTGGAATGCTTCTTTCTGGGTTTTATTTGAGGACATTTCACTTTTGCCATAGTCTTCAATGTGCTCCAAAATAACACTTTTTTGGTTATACAGGAACAGTGTTCAAACACTGCCTTATGAGAAAAGAGGTAAAACTCCATGAGTGGAATGCACACATCACATGCAGTTTCTCAGAAAGCTTCTCTCCAGTTTTATCTGACGATATTTCATTTTCACCATAGGCTCGAATGTGATCCCGAATATCCCTTTGCAGATCTGTCCATGACAGAGTTTCCAAGCTGCGTAATGTAAAGGAAGTTTTATGTATGTGAGACAAAAAAAATAGAAAAAAAAAACAGATTCACAGAAGTCTTTTTTCCAGTTTTATCTGAAGATGTTTCCTTTTCACCAAAGTCCTGAATGTGGTTCCGAATGTCCCTTCGCAGATCCGTCCATGACAGAGTTTCCAAGCTGCTTAATGTAAACAAAGGTTTATCTATGTGAGATGAATACAGATAGCACAGAGCACTTTCATAGAAAGCTTCTTTGTAGTTTTGTCTGAGTTTATTTCCCTTTTCACCAAAGCGTCAACATGATGCTGAATATCAGTTAGTACCTTTTCTCTAAAAGGGCTTCCCTGATGCTGTATGAGAAGAGAGGTAAAACACTGTGAGTGGAATGCACACGTCACAAAACAGTTTCTAGGAAAGCTTCTCTCCAGTTTTGATCTGAACATATTTCC
>NW_016900197.1:0-240 GCF_001698545.2 Rhinopithecus bieti | reverse complement strand
TTTTGAGACGGAGTCTGGCTCTGTCGCCCGGGCTGGAGTGCAGTGGCCGGATCTCAGCTCACTGCAAGCTCCGCCTCCCGGGTTCACGCCATTCTCCTGCCTCAGCCTCCCAAGTAGCTGGGACTACAGGCGCCCGCCTCGTCGCCCGGCTAGTTTTTTGTATTCTTTAGTAGAGACGGGGTTTCACTGTATTAGCCAGGATGGTCTCGATCTCCTGACCTTGTGATCTGCCCGTCTCGG
>NW_016900196.1:0-629 GCF_001698545.2 Rhinopithecus bieti | reverse complement strand
AAAAGGTAGAAACCCAAATGTTCACCAACAGATGGATAAACAAAATGGGATATAGTCATACAATGAAATATTATTCAGTCAAAACAAGGGATGAAGTACTGATACACGCTCCAACCTGGATGAACCTTGAAAACACTATGCTTAGTGAAAGAAGGCAGGACATTGCATGAGTCCATTTATACGGAATGCCCACAATACACAAATCTGTATGGACTTTCTGTAGAAAGTAGATTAGTAGTTGCCAGGGCTGGGAGAAGGGAGACTGACTGTTAATGGGTACAGGGTTTCTTTTGGGGTGATGAAAATATTCTAAAATGAAATGGTGGTAGTAGATGCACAATTCTGAATATACCAAAAGGCACTGGATTATACAACTTTAAAAGAGTGAATTTTATGTGACTCATAGTTCCGTTAAAAAAAAAAAGAGTATGTTTACAGTTCCAGAACCAGCTACATATATAATATGCTAAAATCTTGTTATCTTCCCTACATTCTAAAAGGCACAATTAAGCAGTTAGCCAGCTGCTCACTACAATGAGATCAGTCACATTATAACAATGAGTGAAACAGTGTTTGCAGTTAAAAGATTTTAAATATATTATCTCCTTGACATAGTTTCCCTGAGAAAA
>NW_016900195.1:0-239 GCF_001698545.2 Rhinopithecus bieti | reverse complement strand
TTTGTGAAGGAGGCTGACTCTGTCGCCCGGGCTGGAGTGCAGTGGCCGGATCTCAGCTCACTGCAAGCTCCGCCTCCCGGGTTCACGCCATTCTCCTGCCTCAGCCTCCCAAGCAGCTGGGACTACAGGCGCCCGCCTCGTCGCCCGGCTAGTTTTTTGTATTCTTTAGTAGAGACGGGGTTTCACTGTATTAGCCAGGATGGTCTCGATCTCCTGACCTTGTGATCTGCCCGTCTCGG
>NW_016900194.1:0-1178 GCF_001698545.2 Rhinopithecus bieti | reverse complement strand
ACAATTCCAGTTTCTCTCTCGCACCAAATTCAATAGTAAAATATTAAATATTAGATATATAGAAATGTGTACATGCTTTTTTTTGCCAAAAGTTGATGCTAAAAGCCAAGCAGTGTGTCATTTTCTTTTTTCTAAGGAAGTCTTGAGAGATTTTCTCTATTTTCCCATGTTTTAGAATAAGATTTTCTCTGTTTTCCCATGTTTTAGAATAACTAGAATTAGAAAGTAGAATCAAGGAATGAGTGTTTTAAGTACTTCCTGAAGCACATTCTGGAATCTTGATCTTGAAACCAAGCTAACCATCCATACTACAGGTATAATTATGTTTAAAATAATGTCTATCAGAGAATCCTTTATAAATTAGGTATACAGTCATGCATTGAATAACAACATTTCAGTCAACAATGGACTGTATGATAATGGTCCCATAAGATTATAATGGGGCTGAAAATTTCTATAGCCTGGTGATATCATAGCCATTGTAATGTCATAGAACAATGCTTTACTCACATTTTGTGGTGATGCTGTTAAAACAAACTTACTGCACTGCTACCTGTACAGAAGCGTAGCACATACAATTATGTACATTACATAATACTTGATAATAATAAATGACCATGTTAATGGTTCAGGTATTTACTGTACTATGCTTTATTTATTTATTTATTTTTTCTGAGAATGGTTCTCACTCTGTCACCCAGGCTGGAGTGCAGTGGTGCCATAATGGCTCAATGCAGCCTTGACCTCCTGGCCTCAAGCGATCCTCCTGCCTCATCCTCCCCAGTAGTGGGACTATAGGCGTGTGCCACCATGCCCAGCTAATTTTGTATTTTTTGTGTCTCACTATGTTGCCCAGGCTGGTCTCCAACTCCTGAGCTCAAGCAATCCTCCTGTCTTGGCCTTCCAAAATGCTAGGATTACAGGCATAAGCCACCACACCCAACCTATACTTTTGTTATTTTAGAGTGTACTCCTTTTACTTTTATATGTAGAAATTAAATGTAAAATGGCCTCAGGCAGGTCCTTCAGGAGGAATTCCAGAAGACAACATTATCATCATAGTAGATGACAGCTCCATGCATGCATGTTACTGCCCCTGAAGATCCTGATTCTATGTAGGCCTACGCTAATGTGTGTGTTTGTCTTAGCTTTTAATTAAAAAAAAAAAAAAAAAAAAA
>NW_016900193.1:0-1305 GCF_001698545.2 Rhinopithecus bieti | reverse complement strand
GGGAACTATAAGATAAATATCTAGTGCTTAATAAATTTTCTGTCCTTAAATTTATGTGACAGTGCAAGATACTTTTTTGCTCTTTTCATTTAATATAGACATCTTCCATTGACATTAATAAAAGTTAGAAACAGTATAATTAGTATAATATTTACTCTGAATTTGAAGATTTCATGAAACAAAGTTCGTACAAGAAGCCCACCTTGGAATTCTGAAGGGTTATTTTCTTGTTTGATAGCTTTTCTTTTAACTTAGCTTTTAAGTTGGGAAAAGATTTAATTAATTAATATAATATTTTCTAAGGTTGATAATCTTACACCACAAATCATTAATTTTGACAGTTCTGCTGATGATCCGTAAATGATAACCACTGCGAAAGTTTTCAGTATACATAGAAAATAAAGATGCAGGGCCAGTTACAATAGTCCTTAAGAGAGTTAAATTATAGCACATGTTTTGACATTGTAATATCTTTTACTACTTGAACATTTAACTTTCTAAATGAGAAAGGTATATATATTACTGTAACTGTAGAAGGGAAAAGGGAAAGTATTTGGTTCTAAAAAACGTTAGCCTTCCTCATAAAAGTAGCACAAGCCCACTTATGAATCACTGAGAAAAGTGAAAACTTGAGTTGGCCAAGACCCAGAGCGGCAGTGCAGATGGCAATGAACTCTCTGAATTCTCTTTCACCTTGTTTAGAAGAATGCAGAGTAAAGGGACCTTCTTGGTTCCGCAGGAACTTCTCAAGGGATGAGGAGACAGAACCCCTACTCCCAAGTGCTCTATTTGTATTACCCAGATGACTGAAGCTTAAGAGAAGGCAGGGAAGTATGCAAGCAGAGCCAGTTCGGGTACAAACAAAAAATTTGACAGGGACAATGGAAGGGTCTTCTTTACCACTCCCTACCTTCTGTGTGATGGAAAGACTAGAGCTTATAAAATTACTTCCATTTTTTTTAAATCTCCTGAATACCAAAGGCAATTAAAGTCAGCTACAAATGACTTGCCAGTGTCATGTTTTATTTTGTTACAGATTTTAAATTATTTCCTGCAAGATCAATTCTTATCCATATAATGCTTAGCTTCCAAGAATGTTCTTTCCTTTCTTCCGTCTTTTACAGCTCTTTGCATTTTTTAGACCTTAATACTCAGGTTAAATATTCATTGCATTTATAAGACCTTCTGCAAAAGCCCAGAAATGGTCCTTTCCAGGTGCCTCTTCAAAGAGCTGACACCTTACCTTGTGCCTTTGGCACAAATGTGCAGAATAGATAGATCAGTTGGTGCATAATAGAAAAAACA
>NW_016900192.1:0-1208 GCF_001698545.2 Rhinopithecus bieti | reverse complement strand
CCAATAATACTGGGTACTTTCAAGAACTTTGTTTAAAAAGGTGTTAAGAATACTGAAAGAATCAAAATATGTCCTTAAAACTGGCAAAGTTTTTACTTTTTTAAGTTTGAGAGCCTATTCACAGTATCTTATCTCTTCTTCCATTTACACTTTTCTATAAAAATTTCTGGATGCTCATTCTTAACATTTTCTAAACACAGTAGCTTAGATAACAGTACTTCATGTTTAAGTATGCATTTAAGCATTACCAACACCAAAATAGTAAGTGCCACAAATTAACAACCTAATTTTGAAATCTATACGGCTATGTATGCAATATGAAAACTAAATCTTCATTTTATAAAGTGAAACCAATTTCTGAATGAAATGGTAAAATGTAACAATTTAGATCATAGGGGAAACCACAATGCCTTTTTTACAACTAAGGCATTTGGTTGCCCAAACTACAAATGGCCCTGGTGCAACTAACACAAATATGCAGTAAGACCTTGAGAAGCATCCAGTTAGGATATGCATCTGAACATTCAAAGAACATTCAAGTAAGCATAAAATCCTGGGGAAAATCCTCTACAACTTAAAATATAATTATTTAAATTTATAAATTTAATACTTAAGTTAGCCCAAAAGGCTTTTGGCCAGCACCTCTGGGAGGGAATTTCTTTTCTTAATATCACAGTTCCCAAACTCAAGACATTATGATCAAGATTTTCTATCTTTATTTGCACTAGTATCTAAAATACTCAGTGACATCTTTTTTGTTACACTATGTTTACTTTTACAGACTTTCCATTACCACATACACCATCATGCTAAGAAGTCACCAAGTTTTCTTCTAATCCCCACTAAAATAAACAGATTTCAACAAACTTGAAACTGTAGGGGAACTACGGGGAAAACCAGAGGGGTATATAGAAGAAGGAAGAAGTGTGAATAGGTCCTATAGAATTTTACAATCACTTTGCCAAGACAACTTTAAATACTATGAATAATTACTTGAAATCAGGTTGTGTAGAATCTATAGTTCTCTTAAAACAAGTTTTGATTCTCAATATTGCATTTTATTACCAAACAAAAGGATTTAGATCTAACATATTTTAGTAGCATACTTACTACCTGCAGACTAAATTCATTTCTCAAGTACTCTAAAAGAGTTCAAATAGAACAAACTTTATGAGATGCTATAACTTATAACAAAAGAAATATTAGCA
>NW_016900191.1:0-1110 GCF_001698545.2 Rhinopithecus bieti | reverse complement strand
TATATACACAAAATTAGCCAGGCATGGTGGCGCATGCCTGTAATCCCAGCTACTTGGGAGGTTGAGACAGAAGAATCACTAGAACCCGGGAGGGAGAGGTTGCAGTGAGCTGAGATCGTGCCATTGCACTCCAGCCTGGGCAACAAGAGTGAAACTCCATCTCAAAAAAAAAAAAAAAATTAAGTAGTCATGTCATTTCCCTCCCCAACACTTTCCATTTGGGCTGGGCATGGTGGCTCATGCCTGTAAATCCCAGCACTTTGGGAGGTTGAGATGGGAGGATCACTTGAGGACAGGAGTTTGAGACCAGCCTGGTCAACATACTGAGACCCCATCTGTATATATACTTTTAAATTTAAAACTTGGTATATAAAAAACCTTTCCATTGGCTATCTCACTCAGTAAAAGCCAATGTCCAGTATATAGGTCTGTGCTGTCCAATACAGTAGCCACTAGCCACTTGCAGCTACTGAGCACTTAAAACGTGGCTACTTCAAATTGAGATGTGCTATAAATGTCAAATGCACACTGAAATTCAAATAATATTTTAAAAGAGTGAAAACATCTCATCATTCATTTTACATTGATTACATGTTGAAATGTTAATTTTTTAATACGTTGGGCTGAATAAAATATGTTATCAAATTAATCTAACCTGTTTCCTTTTCATTTTTTAATGTGGCTATTAGAAAATTCAAAATTATATCTGTGACTCACCTATCTATAATGTGGCTTGCATTATATTTCTATGGGACAGCACCGATAGTATGTATTTATTAGTATGTAGCTATTAGATAGTATGTAGTTATTAGAACAAATGAGGTCATCCAGTGAGTGAGAGTAGACAAAGAACAGGTCTAAGGGTAGAATTCTGAGGGTCCTCCAAAATTAAGAAGCCAAGTAAGAGAAACCATTAAAAGATTGAGACAGTACCCAATACAGTCAGTGAAGATTTGGATAGAAGACTCAGACATCTCTATTTGAGCTGGCCACATTTTAAGTGCTCAGACTTGAGAGGATGATATCCCAGAAATCAAGTGAAGAAAATGTATCAAGGAGTCAGTGATCAATTGTTTCAAGTGAGATAAGGACTAAGAACTGATAATTCCC
>NW_016900190.1:0-1098 GCF_001698545.2 Rhinopithecus bieti | reverse complement strand
CTCCGTCTTAAAAAAAGGATCTCTTTTCTTTATCTTCTGCTTCTTGGATGTTCATAATGTTTGTATTTTCCACATGGTGGTATTCCGTAAGTCTCTCAGGCTTACTCACTTTTACTTCTTTTCTCCACTTACTCTGATTTTAAATGACCTTTTCTCAAGGTCTTATTGTTAGTCCTGCCTATTGATGGTCTTCTGTTGAGCCCATCTTCTGAATTTTGAATTCAGTTTCCATATTTTCATCTATAGAATTCACATTTTGTTTGTTTGAGACAGAGCTTTGCTGTGGTTGCCCAGCCTGGAATGCAATGGCGTGATCTTGGCTCACGGCAACCTCCATCTCCTGGATTCAAGCAACTCCCCTGCCTCAGGTTCCTGCATAGCTAGGACTACAGACACGTGCCACCACACCTCGCTAATTTTTTGTATTTTAGTAGAGATGGGGTTTCACTATGTTGGACAGCATGGTATCAATCTCCTGACCTCATGATCGGCCTGCCTCACCCTCCCAAAATGTTTCAGTCATGAACCACCACACCTGGCCACCTGGCTACTTGTATTTTAGTAGAGATGGGGTTTCTTCTCCATGTTTGGTCAGGCTGGTCTTGAACTCCCAACCTCAGGTGATCTGCCTGCCTTGGCCTCCCAAAGTGCTGGGATGATAGGATGGAGCCATCACTCTCGACCCTCATTCTTTATTAGTTTTCTTTCTGTTGACATGTTCATTTTATTTGTATATCATTTTCTAATTTTCTTTAGCCTCCTTTGTCATTAGTTCATTAGGTATATTTGACTTTTCTTAATTTTTTTTTCTTTTGAAACAGAGTCTTGGTCTGTCTCCCAGGCTAGAGGGCAGTGATGCGATCTTGGCTCACTACAACCTCTGCCTCCCTGGTTCAAGCAATTGTCTTGCCTCAGCTTTCCCTGACCCCAAGTAGCTGTGCACCACAGATGTGCACCACCATGCCCAGCTAGTTTTGTATTTTAGTAAAGGTGGGATATCAACATGTTGGTCAGGCTAGTCTTGAACTCCTAATCTCAGGCGATCTACCTGCCTCGGCCCCCCAAAGTGCTGCAATTACAGGCATGAGACACTGCACT
>NW_016900189.1:0-359 GCF_001698545.2 Rhinopithecus bieti | reverse complement strand
TGCCGTGGCTACACCTGTAATCCCAGCACTCTGGGAGGCCGAGGTGGGTGGATCACAAGGTCAGGAGATCAAGAACATCCTGGCAGGACGGACGCGGTGGCTCAAGCCTGTAATCCCAGTCCTTTGGGAGGCCAAGACAGGCGGATCACGAGGTCAGGAGATCGAGACCATCCTGGCGAACACGGTGAAACCCCGTCTCTACTAAAAAATACCAAAAAACTAGCTGGGCGAGGTGGTGGGCGCCTGTAGTCCCAGCTACTCGGGAGGCTGAGGCAGGAGAATGGCGTGAACCCGGGAGGTCGAGCTTGCAGTGACCTGGGATCCAGCCACTCCACTCCAGCCTGGGCGACAGAGTGAGA
>NW_016900188.1:0-906 GCF_001698545.2 Rhinopithecus bieti | reverse complement strand
TAAACAGAAAGTACAGTACTAACCACTATGGATCATTTTTAGTCTCTTACATAAATCCTGATACATGATTAATGATACTAAATCAAAATGAAAAAAAATATTTCATGTTTTGAAAATATTATTTAAAATATCTTTGAATAGTGTAGAAAATAAATTTCCCAAGAAACTAAATCAAGTTTATTAAAGATTATATTTGGAAAATGAAAACAAAGAGAACGGACAAAACAATCTCCACTCTCATACACCCACATCCACCCGTAACTGCATTTATGGGTGCATGATTCAAGGTGGAGCAGAGCCACTCAAGCTCTGAGAGCCTCCAGAGACCCAGTGAAGTCACTTCCTCCACTCAAGGTGATTTTGGATCCAAAATAGCAGCCACGACTACATCTTTGGAGCATGTGAAAAGGGGTTGGTGGGGAAAACTGCAGGCCTCCCCAGAGGAAATTCAAGACTGCCTGTCCTGCCTCTGGCCAGCCTAGTGACCTCAGTCAGGGCTGTGCAGGTATGTTTACTCACATGCAAAATGCTACTCATACTGTCCGTGCACATAAAGGAGAAAGCCAGGCAGGGATGCCCGCTCCACAAGCAAAGCCTGGTCACTATCCCTCTGTGTGGTCTGTCATCCAACCATGTGCTTTCTTTTCGATTTTCCTTTTCTTTCTTTTATCTTTTTTTCTTTTTTTTTTTGAATCATCCATTCTACCTTTATTGGTAGTTTTCCTAAAAGAAGTTCTTCGCTATTTTTTCCCATTTTATCACTTATTTTCTGTAGCACTGTGGATTCTTGGATTTTAGTTATTTGAAGTATAAAATCAGTGCATTTGTCAAGCTTAAAAAATTAAAATATTTTAATATAATCTAGGACTTAGACCACATTCAAATTTTACAATTATTGCAAGAATA
>NW_016900187.1:0-1111 GCF_001698545.2 Rhinopithecus bieti | reverse complement strand
GTGTCTCTGACAGGTTTTGGTATCAGGATGATGTTGGCCTCATAAACTGAGTTAGGGAGGATTCCCTCTTTTCTATTGTTTGGAATACTTTGAGAAGGAATGGTAACACCTCGTCCTTGTACCTCTGGTAAAATTCAGCTGTGAATCTGTCTGGTCCTGGACCTTTTTTGGTTGGTAGGCTAATAATTACTGCCTTAATTTCAAAACTTGTTATCGGTCTATTCAGGGATTTGACTTCTTCCTGGTTTAGACTTGGGAGGGTATACGTGTCCAGGAGTTTATTCATTTCTTCTAGATTTTCTGGTTTATTCGCATAGAGGTGTTTATACTGTTCTCTGATGGTAATTTGTATTGCTGTGGGATCAGTGGTGATATCCTCTATATCATTTTATTACATCGATTTGATCTTCTTTCCTTTCTTCTTTATTATTCTGGCTAGTGGTCTATTTTGTTGATCTTTTCAAAAAACCAGTTCCTGGATTTATTGATTTTTTTTTTTGAAGGGTTTTCGTGTCTCTATGTCCTTCATTTCTGCTCTGATCTTAATTATCTCTTGGCTCCGGGTAGCTTTTGAATTTGTTTGCTGTTGCTTCTCTAGTTCTTTTAATTTTGATGTTCGGGTGTCAATTTTCTATCTTTCCTGCCTTCTCTTGTGGGCATTTAGTGCTATAAATTTCCCTCTACACACTCTTTAAATGTGTTCCAGAGATTCTGGTACGTTGTGTCTTCATTCTCATTGGTTTCAAAGAACATCTTTATTTCTGACTTCATTTCATTATTTACCCAGTAGTCACTCAGGAGCAGGTTGTTCAGTTTCCATGTAGTTGTGCTGATTTGATTGAGTTTCTTAATCCTGAGTTCTGATTTGATTGCACTGTGGTCTGAGAGACAGTTTGTTATGATTTCCATTCTTTTGCATTTACTGAGGAGTGTTTTACTTCCAGTTTTGTGGTCAATTTTAAAATAAGTGTGATGAGGTGAAGAGAGGAGTGTATATTCTGTTATTTGGGGTGGAGAGTTCTGTAGATGTCTCTTAGGTCCGCTTTTTCCAGAACTGAGTGCAAGTCCTGAATATCCTTGTTAATTTTCTGTCTCATTGATCTGTCTGATA
>NW_016900186.1:0-357 GCF_001698545.2 Rhinopithecus bieti | reverse complement strand
ACCCACACACCCCCACACACCCCCACACACATACATACACACACAGACACACCCACACACCCACACACATACACACATACATACACCCACACACATACACACACCCACATACACCCACACACATACACACACACCCACACATACACACACACACACCCAACATACATACATACACAGACACACACCCACATACACCCACACACATACACACACACCCCAACATACACACAGACACACACCCACATACACCCACACACATACACACACCCACACACACATACACACACCCAAACCCACACACCCCATACACACATGCACACATATACACACACACCCACACACAACCATACACACATA
>NW_016900185.1:0-1208 GCF_001698545.2 Rhinopithecus bieti | reverse complement strand
AGAAAGGATATCAGAATTTGAAGACCATCTTACTGAAATAAGACATGCAGACAAGACTAGAGAAAAAAAGAATGAAAAGGAATGAACAAAGCCTCCAAGAAATATGGGACTTCATGAAAAGACCAAACCTATGATTGATTGGAGTAACAGAAGGAGACGGAGAGAATGGAAGCAAGCTGGAAAACACACTTCAGGATATTATCCAGGAGAACTTCCCAAACCTAGCAAGATAGCCCAACATGCAAATTCAGGAAATACAGAAAACACCTTTAACATACATCATGAGAAGATCAACCCCAAGACACATAATCATCAGATTCTCCAAGGTCGAAATGAAGGAAAACTCTTAAGGGCAGCCAGAGAGAAAGGCTAGGTCATCTACAAAGGGAAGCCCATCAGACTAACAGCAAACCTCTCAGCAGTAACTCTAGAAGCCAGAAAAGATTGGGGTCTTAAAAAAATTTCAACTCAGAATTTCATATCCAGCCAAACTAAGCTTCATAAGCAAAGGAGAAATAAAACCCTTTCCAGACAAGCAAATGCTGAGGGATTTTGTTACCACCAGGCTTTCCCTGAAAGAGCTCCTGAAAGAAGCACTAAATATGGAAAGGAAAAGCCCATACCAGCTACTGCAAAACACACCAAAATATAAAGACCAATGACACTATTAAGAAACTGCATCAACTAGTGTACAAAATAACCAAACAGCCACATGATTACAGAATCAAATTCACATATAACAATACTAACCATAAATGTAAATGGGCTAAATGCCCTAATTAAAAGACACAGATGGGCAAATTGCGTAGAGTCAACACACATCAGTGTGCTGTATTCAGGAGACCCATTTCACTTAGAAAGACACACATATGCTCAAAATAAAGGGATGGAGGAAAATTTGCAAACCAAATGGAAAGAAAAAAAAATCAAAACAAAACAAAAGAAAACCCTGGGGTTTCAATCCTAGTTTCTGGCAGAACAGACTTTAAACCAGCATAGATCAAAAAAGACAAAGAACGGCATTACATAATGGTAAAAGGAACAATTCAACAAGAAAAGTTAACAATTCTAAGCATATATTCACCCGATACAGGAGCACCTAGATTCATAAAACAAGTTCTTAGAGACCAACAAAGAGACTTAGATTCCCACTGTATAATAGTGGGAGACTTTAACACCCCACTGTCATATTAGACAGATCTATGAGA
>NW_016900184.1:0-631 GCF_001698545.2 Rhinopithecus bieti | reverse complement strand
CTTTCTTTGATATGTTTGTTGACTGCACAAATGTCTTCTTTTAAGAAGTGTCTGTTCATATCCTTTGCCCATTTTTTGATGGGGTTATTTGTTTTTTTCTTGCAAATTTGTTTAAGTTTCTTGTAGATTCTAGATATTAGCCTTTTGTCAGATGGATAGATTGCAAACATTTTCTCCCATTCTGTAGGTTGCCTGTCCACTCTGCTGATAGTTTCTTTTGCTGTGCAGAAGCTCTTTAGTTTAATTAGGTCCCATTTGTCAGTTTTGGCTTTTGTTGCCATTGGTTTTGGTGTTTTAGTAATGAAGTCTTTGCACATGCCTATGTCCTGAATGGTATTGCCTAGGTTTTCTTCTAGGGTTTTATGGTTTTAGGTCTTACATTTAAGTCTTTAATCCATCTTGAGTTAGTTTTGTATAAGGTGTAAGGAAGGGGTCCAGTTTCAGTTTTCTCTATATGGCTAGCCAGTTTTCCCAGCACCATTTATTAAATAGGGAATCCTTTCCCTGTTGCTTGTGTGTGTCAAGTTTGTCAGAGATCAGATGGTTGTAGATGTGTGGCGTTATTTCTGAGGATCTCTGTTCTGTTCCATTGGTCTATGTATCTGTTTTGATACCAGTGCCATGCTGTTTT
>NW_016900183.1:0-618 GCF_001698545.2 Rhinopithecus bieti | reverse complement strand
TAACAAAGCTATATTCAGTCTTTAATATATTTAATAGAATAAAACTCAATTTGTTGTTTTGCTAATTATTCTCCATATAGATTAAAACATCAATCCCTGTTAAAGCATGCTATTTAGTACTAAGTTTTGTTGGATGAAGGGAGGATCAAACTAGGGCATGCCATTTTCTTTTCTTTTCTTTCTTTTTTTTTTTTTTTTTTTTTGAGACGGAGTCTCGCTCTGTCGCCCAAGCTGGAGTGCAGTGGCCAGATCTCAGCTCACTGCAAGCTCCGCCTCCCGGGTTCACGCCATTCTCCTGCCTCAGCCTCCCGAGTAGCTGGGACTACAGGCGCCCACCACCTCGCCCGGCTAGTTTTTTGTACTTTTAGTAGAGACGGGGTTTCACCGTGTTAGCCAGGATGGTCTCGATCTCCTGACCTCGTGATCCGCCCACCTCGGCCTCCCAAAGTGCTGGGATTACAGGCTTGAGCCACCGCGCCCGGCCGGGCATGTCATTTTCAACAACATAGTTAACTGAGTGGCTCTGAATTGCTCATTAGGCATAACCTTCCTCTAACACCGTTACATGTGAGCTTCCAGTAGGAGGGCCTTCTCATGGAGGGTGGTTATTCATCAGTC
>NW_016900182.1:0-269 GCF_001698545.2 Rhinopithecus bieti | reverse complement strand
TATATATATATATATATGAAATACTATATTCTATTAGTTCTATTAGTTCTGTACCTCTAGAGAACCATGACTAATACAGATTTTGGTACTAGGAATGGTTCTAGAGGAACAGAATATTAAGGATGGAGTTCTTTCGTTGGTTTTAGGGTTTCTGGAGTTGGCTGCTTAATATGATTAAACCCAAAATGCTAAGGACACTACTTCCAATAGTGTGGAGAACACTGATAGTCCTTTTGGCCTGAACTGTTTAAAGAGTTATGCAAAATAAA
>NW_016900181.1:0-270 GCF_001698545.2 Rhinopithecus bieti | reverse complement strand
TCAAGCAGGTTCAAACCGGATCAAACCGGATCGAACCGGATCGAACCGGATCACACCGGTTGAAACCGGATCAAACCGGATCAAGCAGATTCAAACCGGATCGAACCGGTTGAAACCGGATCAAACCGGATCAAGCTCGTTCAAACCGGATCAAACCGGATCAAGCTGGTTCAAAACCGGATCAAACCGGTTGAAACCGGATCAAACCAGATCAAACCAGTTGAAACCGGATCAAACCGGATCAAACCGGTTGAAACTGGATCAAACCGG
>NW_016900180.1:0-1702 GCF_001698545.2 Rhinopithecus bieti | reverse complement strand
GTGATTGTAATTTGAATTTCCCCAATAATTAGTAATGTTGAACATTTTAAATAAACCTGCTGGCCATTTATAAAATCAAGTTATTTGTTTTATTGCTATTGAGTTGTCTGAATTCCTTACATATAGAATATTAAGCTTATTAAATGTATGGTTTACAAATATTTTCTCCTGTTTGTAAGTTGTCTCTTCATTCTGTTGACTGTTTCCTTTTCTGTGCAGAGCTTTTCAGTTTGCGAATCCCATTTGTGTACTTTGCTTTTGTTGCTAGTACTTATAGACTCAGCTCCAAAAAATGTGTTACTTAAGTCAGTGTCATGGAGCTTTTTTTTCCCCTCTATTTACTTCTAGTAATTTTACAGTTTCAGGTCTGAAATTTAAGTCTTTAATATATTTCGATTTGATTGTTTTCTGTGTTATAAGAGTCTAATGTTATTCTTCTGCATGTGAATGTCCAGCTTTTCCAGCATCGTTTATTTTCCTCTAATTCATTTATTTTAAATTAACAGATATAATTGTATATATTTATCAAGTACATGATGTTTTCCATGTATATACACTGTGGAATATTTAAATCTAGCTGATTAAAATATGTAATACCTCACAGTTATTTTTTTTCTGGTGTGAACATTTTATATCACACTTAGCATTTCTCAGCATCATTTATTGAAAAGACGATCCTTTCTCCATTGTGTGTTACTGGAACCTTGTCAGAAATCAATTAACTGTAAATTCATAAAATTATTTCTGGGTCCTCTATTCTGTTCCATTGGTCTATGTGTCTTATTTTGTAACAGTACCATACTGATCTGATTACTATGGCTTTGTTTTAGATTTGAAATTAAGCAATGTGATGCAATCAGTTTTGTTCTTTTGCTCAACATTGCTTTGGCTAGTCAGAGTTTTTTGTGGCTTCATACAAGTTTTAGGATTGTTTTACTAGTTCTACAAAAAACTGTCATTGGAAGTTTGATAGCTATGGATTGAATACATAGATTGTTTTGGGTAGTTTTCAGTGTACAAAGTTTTCTTTTTTTTAACATCTTTGTTAAATTTTTTCCTTAAGTACTTTATTTTCTTGATGTGGTTATAAATTAATTATTTCCTTTTCAGTTTCTTTGTAGTGCATAGAAGCACAGGTGATTTTGTTTGTTTTTTATTCTGCAACTTTACTGTATTTGCTTATTAGTTCTAACAGTTTTTTTGTGGAGTCTTTAGAGTTTTCTATATATAAGATCATGTGTCTGCAAACAAGGACGATTTAACTTCTATTACAATGTAGATGCCTGTACTTTTTTCTCTTATCTCATTTCTCAGGCTAGGACTTTCCTTTCAATGTTGACAGAAAAGGGAAAGTGGGCATATTTGTCTTCTTCCTGATCTTAGAGGATAGTTTCAGCTTTTCGCAGCTGAGTATGATGTTAGCTGTGGGCTTGGCATATATGGTGTTTATTGTGTCGAGTTAAAGAAAATCTTAATTTAGATAAAAAAGCAAATGAGCAATGACAATTTAACTCCAAACAAATGGAGAGGTGAATATCTAATATTATGTTGAAGTTAAAAGTTAACTAAAGTTTGTTGATCATAGAGCAAGACTTTATGATATATAGTTCACAAATAAATTTTGCCATGATAAGTACAACAAAATGCATGGAATCATGAAAGCAAATTAAAGGGGTAAAATGTTAAGCATTTTTTCTTAAAG
>NW_016900179.1:0-268 GCF_001698545.2 Rhinopithecus bieti | reverse complement strand
GTCTTCTAGCACAGGTACCAGTCCTAGAATTTCTTGGTAAACCAGCACCAGCCTGAGGATCACATTCTCATCAAAGGTTGGAAAGAAGGAAAACTCGAGCCAGCCTGGGAAGGACCTTACCTTGTGCTGCTAACCACTGAAACTGCTGTTCCTGCAGCGGAAAGGGGATGGACTCATCACACCCAAGTCAAGAAAGTGCCACCCCTCCAGAGTTGTGGGCCATAGTCCCTGGGGAAAACCCTACCAAACTAAAGCTAAGAAAATTTAA
>NW_016900178.1:0-358 GCF_001698545.2 Rhinopithecus bieti | reverse complement strand
CTAAAATTGGGGCAATACTCAGTATAGAGCATCACACATTAAAATTTCTTACTTAGAAAAAAATTATACTCCATTTTATCAAATCAGTTTATAGGGAATAGAGGAACATAGACAGTAGAACAAACAGCATGATTTTACTGGATCAGTAAAATCCAGAATGTGAGACATTTGAGGACAATGTTTTTTAGGACCTGGTTTCTCCAACAAATCAATAATGTAGAAGATAAAGAGAATGAGGGGACCATTGTAAAAAATAAATAAATAAATAAATAAATAAATAAATAAATAAATATGTGCAAGAGGTCAAGATATAGTAAGATGAAATACAATATCACTTAAATTTTGATTGGTCAAATAA
>NW_016900177.1:0-634 GCF_001698545.2 Rhinopithecus bieti | reverse complement strand
GTTGATTTGGGGTAGTGAGTTTTATAGATGTCTGTTAGATCTACTCTGTCCAGAGCTGAGTTCAAGTCCCAAATATCTTTGTTAATATTTTTTGTCTCATTGATCTGTCTAATATTGACAGCGGGGTGTTAAAGTCTCCCACTATTATTTTTTGGGAGTCTAAGTCTCTTTGTAGGTCTCTAAGAACTTGCTTTATGAATCTGGCTGCTCCTGTATTGGGTGCATATATATTTAGGACAGTTAGTTCTTCCTGTTGAATTGATCCCTTTACCATTATGTAATGGCCTTCTTTGTCTTTTTTGATCTTTGTTGGTTCAAAGTCAGTTTTATCAGAGACTAGGATAGCAACCCCTGGTTTCTGTTTTTTTTTTTTTTCTTTCCATTTGCTTGGTAAATATTCCTCCATCCCTTCATTGTGAGCCTATGCGTGTCTTTGCATGTGGGATGGGTCTCCTGAATATAGCACACTGATGGGTTTTGACTCTTGGTCCAATTTGCCAGCCTGTGTCTTTTAATTAGGGCATTTAGTCCATTTACATTAAAGGTTAATATTGTCATGTGTGAATTTGATCCTTTCATTATGATGCTAGCTGGTTATTTTGCCCCTTAATTGATGCAGTTTCTTCATAGTGTT
>NW_016900176.1:0-629 GCF_001698545.2 Rhinopithecus bieti | reverse complement strand
AAACACCACATTTTCTCACTCATAGGTGGGAATTGAAGAATGAGATCACTTGGACACAGAAAGGGGAATATCACACACCAGGGCCTATTATGGGGAGGGAGGAGGGGAGAGGGATGGCTTTGGGAGTTATGCCTGATGTAAATGACAAGTTGATGGGTGCTGATGAGTTGATGGGTGCAGCACACCAACATGGCACAAGTATACATATGTAACAAACCTGCACGTTGTGCACATGTACCCTAGAACTTAAAGTATAATAATAAAAAAATAATTAAATAAATAAAAGTTAAAAAATAAAAGAAGGTGACTGCTATGCTTGCTATATAACATGCTCTAATTATGAGTGTCTTGAAAACAAGTAATTATTGAAATGCTATATTTTATTATTATACTCTAATTTCTGGGATGCATGTGCGGAATGTGCAGGTTTGTTACATAGGTATACACCTGCCATGGCATGGTGGTTTGCTGCACCCATCAACCTGTCACCTACATTTGATATTTCTCCTAATGCTATCCCTCCCCTAGCCCCAACCCCTGACAAGCCCCAGTGTGGGATGTTCCCCTCCCCGTGACTATGTGTTCTCACTGTTCAACTCCCACTTATGAGTGAGAACACAAAGTGTTGG
>NW_016900175.1:0-1208 GCF_001698545.2 Rhinopithecus bieti | reverse complement strand
TGAGACGGAGTCTCGCTCTGCCGCCCAGTCTGGAGTGCTGTGGCCGGATCTCAGCAGCTCACTGCAAGCTCCGCCTCCTGGGTTTAAGCCATTCTCCTGCCTCAGCCTCCCGAGTTGCTGGGACTACAGGCGCCCGTCACCGCGCCCGGCTAGTTTTTTGTATTTTTTAGTAGAGACGGGGTTTCACCGTGTTAGCCAGGATGGTCTCGATCTCCTGACCTCGTGATCCACCCGTCTCGGCCTCCCAAAGTGCTGGGATTACAGGCTTGAGCCACCGCGCCCGGCCTAGTTTTCTGACTTTCTATTAAATTTCTGGAATGGTTTCTTGCTGCATGTGTGTCCACCCATATCCTTAAAATAAAGCCCTATTACTGAATTCATTCTTTACAATCTGTAAAACTTTAATTATCCTTCAGAGATTCAAATTATTTTGTGAGAATTAAGTGAGCAATTTTGCTTGGCACATACTGGATGCTTAATACATGGTGGCTATTTATTACAACATTAAGATCAGAAATGACCATTGTAGAGGGAAACTGCATTGTGTAGTAGATTAGAGCAAATAATATGGAGTCTGACTACTTTGTATAAACCCCAGGTTTGACACTTACTAATCATATGGCCCAGGGTGAGTTATTCAGTATATTTAATTGAAGGTAATGCCACTACAAATTCTAATGAGTTGTTATGAAAATTTAATGTTAAAATACTTCCTGAAAATAGTGAGTACTGGATAAGCTCACAATAAAATAAACAATAAATAAATGAATAGAAATGATACTCATTAAATTTTCTTTGGAATATGTCTGACCAATTCTCAGTAACCATAAGTAACTGAGAATTCTTGGACTGAGACCACTGTAACCGTGCTTCTAAACTTCAGTCCTTTTAAAATACATTCTTCAAAATTAGCTACTTCTTCATAAAGAAAATTGTAACTCATTTTCCACCATTTAATTTTTTTATTAAGTACATAAGACTAGGATACTTAGTCTTACGTGTAGTAGCAAGATACTACAAGAATAGCAATAGATTCTCACTAAATGTCTGCAGACCACAGTAATTGAAATATTTTCAAAATATGTTGAACCTGTCAAATGTAATAATCTGTACATTGATCAGTTTATAGATCAGAAAAGTAAATAACAAAAAATCCCTAAACAATGTACTTTATGATTAGAATCTCAAATTTTTACAGTTAGGAATGC
>NW_016900174.1:0-359 GCF_001698545.2 Rhinopithecus bieti | reverse complement strand
TGCTAAGGAGATAACCTATGGTGAGGCCCTGAAGTCTTGATGTCAACCAGATCTCCAGGGAGGGGCAGACGTTGGAAAGAGGAAAACTACATGGGCAAAAAAAAAAAAATCAACCATGCCAACTAATAGAGCCGCAATAAAAATCTGGACACCAAAGCTTAGGTGAACTTCCCTGAATGGCAATACTATGTGTGTACTGTCAAACATTGTGGTCAGGAGCAGATAACACCTTTCGTGACTCTACAAGAAAAGGACACCAACAGGCTCAAGTCTGGACCACTCCTAGACTCTATTTTATGTGTCACTTCCTTTGGCTGGTTTTAATTTGTATTTCCTTTCTCTGTAATAAATATGACTGT
>NW_016900173.1:0-265 GCF_001698545.2 Rhinopithecus bieti | reverse complement strand
ACTCACTCACCCACTCACTCACTCACCCACTCACTCACTCACTCACTCACCCACCCACTCACACACCCACTCACTCACTCAGCCACTCACCCATCCACTCACTCACTCACCTACTCACTCACCCACTCACCCACTCACTCACCCACTAACTCACCCACTCACTCACTCATTCACTCACTCACTCACTCACTCACCCACTCATTCATCCCCTCCTTCATTCACCCGTTCACCCACTCACTCATTCACCCACTCACTCATTCACCCA
>NW_016900172.1:0-1110 GCF_001698545.2 Rhinopithecus bieti | reverse complement strand
AAATGGAGTCTCGCTGTGTCTCCCAGCCTGGAGTGCAATGGCCGTGATCTCAGCTCACTGCACCTCCTCCTCCTGGGTTCAAGCGATTCTCCTGCCTCAGTCTCCTGAGTAGGTGGGATTCAGGCGCCTGCCACCATGCCAGGCTAACTTTTGTGTTTTAGTAGAGACAGAGTTTCACCATGTTGGCCAGGCTGGTCTTGAACTCCTGACCTCAGGTAGTCCACCCGCTTCAGCCTCCCAAAGTGCTGGGATTACAGGCATGAGCCACTGCGCCAGGCCAACTATAGGTTTCAATAGCTTAACTTTTCAAAACTTTGACACATATAAACATGTGTATACTTTAATTATATATGTGTACAGGCACCAATTATAGCCTGTTGCTGTGATTTCAAGTGTGAGCTTCATGAATAATTTTCCATGCCCCATAAAATGGATAAAGCATAATGACTGTTATTTCATAACTTCCTCTTTTGGTGGACTATCCTTTTGCAGAGGAAGAAAAAAAATGTAACTAGAGAAGAGAGTTGAGCAGAGAACGGAGATCTTTGACATGGTGGTAGTTTGTCTCAACCCTTGAAACAGCTTAACAAGCAACTATAACAACATTGAGGTAAGAACAGTTATTTGCTATTTTCATTTTATTATTTGGATTGCTATTTACATAGCAACAATTTAAATGCTGACCAGATTACAGTGTAGATTAGATAAACCTGATACCTCTTTCAAGTAAGTAACCGACATTTTAAATAAAAGGTTTAATAAATTGACAAAGCTTCAACTTCATATACAAGCTTTTAAAACCTGGACAAATTTAAAGTTTTCATTGATCTCCAAATTATTTTACCTGCAAAATAAAACGTTATCATTCTTGTGTATGTGTAATTTTGCACACAATTTAGTGCTGAGGAAACATTTGGATTATTAACAAATTTGATAACTTTTCTTCTTCCCCAGCTCTAGATTATTTCTAATATTCTCTCACAGATACACTTTTGTTCATTTTGCATATTATTAGTTGAGCACTTTCCAGAAAAAAAGCATTCTTACATTTGTTTTACCCACTGTGAAAATATATTATATCATTTAAAATATGACATTTCAGTATTATTT
>NW_016900171.1:0-453 GCF_001698545.2 Rhinopithecus bieti | reverse complement strand
GTTTAACTATTAAAATATCTTTAAATATATTGCACTCTTTCTCACTTAGAAAATTATAATAAACTTAATAATTAGCATGTGCTATAGGAGCATGTGCTGACATTGATGGTAATTGCACCAAATAACTGGTTAGGTCCCTCAAAATTTCTTTCAGACATATTAGAAACATTGCTTTTAGGAGTTAAAAGTAGATAAGATATCAAAATAAAATGGTTTTCACTATGTTTATAAACTACCCAACAATAAAATAGGTATATTTCACATGCCCCTGGTAAGATCATTTTGATTCTCCGTAAGTTGAAAGCCTGATAATACATATGTTGCCGACAAGTCCACATCTGCACATGTAGCAGATATTAATATCAGTTACTAAATTGATTGTGAGTGACTTATGGATGGCAGCAAATGTTCTGGAGCCATAATACAATTTTCTCTTTTTTTTTATTTTTTATT
>NW_016900170.1:0-1305 GCF_001698545.2 Rhinopithecus bieti | reverse complement strand
TCATTGCATCACTATTCACAAGAGCAAAGACATGGAATCAACCTAAGTGCCCATCAATGACAGATTGGACAAAGAAAAGGTGGTACATATACACCATGGAATACTATGCAGCCATAAAAAAGAACAAGTACATGGTTTTTTTTTTTTTTTTTTTTTTTTTTTGCAGGAACATGGATGAAGCTGGAGGCTATTTTCCTTAGCAAACTACCACAGAAACATAAAACCAAACACCACATGTTTTCATTTATAAGTGGGAGCACTAAATGGTGGGAACTTATGAACACAAAGAAGGGAACAGCAGACGCTGGGGTCTACTTGAGGGTGGATGGTGGGACAATGGTGAGGAGCAGAAGAGATAACTATTGGGTACTGGGCTTAATAACTCAGTGATGAAATAATGTGTACAACAAATCCCTGCGACATGAGTTTACCTATGTAACCTTCAAATGTAACCCCGAACCTAAAATAAAAGTTAAAATTTTTTAAACTAAAAAATATTGTCTTGGTGATCTATCCATTGCTGAAAGTGGGGTGTTGAAGACTCTAGCTATTCTTTTATTGTAATCTATCTCTATCTTTAGTTCTAATAATATTTGCTTTATATATTTGGATGCTCCAGTTTTGGATGTATTTATATTTACAGTCATTATCTGGCAGCAGTGACCCCTTTATCATTATATAAAAGAATCATTATCGTCATTCTTTGTCTGCTTTTATAGTTTTCATCTTGCAATCTAGTTTTTTTATAAGTATATATCTATATATCTGCCCCTTTTGGTTTCCATTTTCATGAAATAGCTTTTCCATCCTTTTGTTTTAGTGTATATGTGTCTTTATAAATGATATGTGTGTCTTGTAGGCAACATATGGTTGGGTCTTGTTTCTTTATCCATTGAATCACTCTGTCTTCTGATGGGAGAGCTTAGTCCATTTACATTCAATATTATTGACAATAAGGACTTACTCCTGCCATTTTTTTCTTTTCTGTCTGTTATGTTGTCTTCTCTTTATTTTACCCTATCTTCCTTCGTGTGAAGGTTATTTCTGCTTTTGTGTTTTAATATCTTGCTATATATTATTTGTATATTTCCTGTAGATTATTTGATTTGAGGGTAATATGAGGCTTGCAGTAACTTTTACAACCCATTGTTTTAAACAGATGACAACTTAACACTGATTACAAAACAAACAAAAGAAAAAAAATGAATAAAGACTCACACTTTAACTTCATCCTTCCACTTTTACCTTTTGTTTTCTCTATATCTTATTATACTGCCTATGTCTTGAAAATTTCTTTAAGTTGAT
>NW_016900169.1:0-1304 GCF_001698545.2 Rhinopithecus bieti | reverse complement strand
AAAAAAAAACTATGAACAAATGTTTACAACATATTCATAGTTTCCAAAATGAAAACAATCAAGATTCTCCTCAATCAGTGAAAGGATAAACAAACTGTGGTAATCCATAAAATGACATTGGATGGTTTATAAAGACATGAGAAGATGTGGAATAATCTTAAATGCCTATTGCTAAGTGAAAGGAATCAGCCTGAAAAGCCTAAATTCTGTATTATTCTGTCTATCTGACATTCTGGAAAGGAAAACATACAGAGACAGTAAAAGGTCAGTGGTGGCCAGGGGTTCAGAGGGAGAAAGGGCAGGATGCAATGACAGATCACAGCAAATTTTCAGGGCAATGAAACTATTCTGTATGATACTATAATGCTGGATGTGTAAAGTCATGCATCCTTCAAAATGCATAAAACTGTAAAATACAGGGAGTGAACCCTAATGTAAACCATGCAGTGCATGAATATCGGTTTCTCATGATTATGCATTGTTGGTGAGAGTGTAAACTAGTTCAGACATTGTGGAAAGCAGTTTGGCAATTTCTTAAAGAACTTAAAACAGAATTGCCATTTGACCCAGCAATCTCACTGTTGGGTATATATCAAAGGAATATAAATTGTTGCACCATAAAGACACAGGCACGTGTATGTTCATCACAGCACTACTCACAGTAGCAAAACATGGAATCAACCTAAATGCCCATCAATGGCAGACTGGATAAGGAAAAGTTGTACCTACACACCATGGAATATTATGGAGCCATAAAATGAGTGAGATAATTGCCTTTGCAGCAACATGAATGGAGCTAGAGGCCATTATCCTAAGCAAACCAATGCAGGAACAGAAAACCAAATACCACACGTTCTCACATGTAAGTGGAACTTAAACACAGAATACATATGGACACAAAGAAGGGAACAACAGACATCTGAACCTACCTGAGACAAAAGGGTGGAAGGAGTGTGAGGACTGAAACTGCCTATTGGGCACTATGCTTATTACCTGGGTAATAAAGTAATTTGTACACCAAACCCCGTGACATGCAATTTATATATATATAGGAAGCCTGCACATGTACCCATGAATTTAGATTAAAAGTAAAAAAACAAAATACTGGTTCCTCAATTGTAAGAAATGGATGACATTAATGCAAGATATTAATGGCGAAACCATGTGCAGGAGTGGAGCAAACATATATGAGCTCTCTGTACTTCCCCTCAACTTTTCTGTACACCTAGAACTGTTCTTAAAAAAATAGTGTATTATTTGCTAAATGGTAAAAGTTCTTGTTTTGTAATGATTTATTTTACCTA
>NW_016900168.1:0-1307 GCF_001698545.2 Rhinopithecus bieti | reverse complement strand
ATCCATTTACTTTTCAATTCCCAGTGGAGAAAACAGTTTTCAGATGTTTTAGAATTTAAAGAATAAATTTATCCTTGATTCCTATCTTGCTGCCTCTTCCAAATATTGGTGAACACTTCTTTTTTCATATAATCTGGCAAAAGATTTTATAAAAGTATTTCTTCATGCAATGTTGTAAAATAATGTTTTGTTGCAAAATTATAATGTAAGTACCTTAATAGGCAATGAAGGAAACAAAACTCAGAGAATTCCAACTCGCAGAGCTGATACTATGCTTGTTTTGGAAGTTCCTTTGCGATGTTTTCTTTTCATTAATGATGCATTTGAGCTCATATTCTGTCTTCAGTTTAGTAGCTTGCCTTTTTTCACATGTGTTTAAAATTCTTCGTAAGTGTTAATTTTTTGTGCAATGTATGTAACTCTCCTTTGGTTGTTAGATATTTAGGTTATTCGAAATATTCTCATTATGATAATCATGTTGTGATAAATCCTCCTCATGTATAGAGCATTTCTTATGGGCTTTTGCCAGTCATTTTTTAGCATTGAATGTAAAAGTGAAGTTGCTGGTCCAAAAGATGTTTATATGGCTATCGAGTAGACATCCAACAGCTTTGCCAGAACTTTCCACATTCTGTACCCCACCTGTGAAACTGGGTTTTCTTCTTTTCCCACTGCACAAACTTAGCATACTGCCATCTTTCCTAGGTTCTCTTTGTGTGTTGTATATTGTAATGAATGTCAGCTTGAAGGATACAACAGAAGAATAAAATTAGCTAAGGCACCACAGTTAGACTTACATTGCTGTCACTGTTGATATTTTGTTAGTAAAGAGAGGCTAGACTTATGCTGCTGTGTGAAAACACAAGTTAGATTTAGGTTTAAAAGTCTGTCTGAGATGCTGGTCAGTGATTACATACTGTTCCACTAAAATTTGCAACACAGTTGATGAAAGTCTCCTTAAACTATGACATTTGAGGGAAAGGTTCTCACTAAATGTGGTATCACACATTATTATAGGGGTCAAAATTATGTGATTACCTATTCAATCAAAACATAATCACAAACTTACGTAATTTGTTTTAAAATACCACATATTATATATTATAAAACATGTAGGAATATAATGAAATATAATAACATAAATTGTATGTATTATAATTATATATTTGTTATGTATGGTATGTGTATATATACTGTATATATTATATGACATATATATTTTATGTTATATCAATTATTAACATAATTATGTTATAATATATGATATGCAGTATGTATTATATAGTAAATATATATGCTATATATTA
>NW_016900167.1:0-328 GCF_001698545.2 Rhinopithecus bieti | reverse complement strand
TATGAGGTTCTCTCCAGGGCCAGATTCTGACACTCCTCAAGCAGTCTGACAGTGCCAGTCCCCTGCCTGTGCTATGGCTCCTGGCGCTCCTATGGCTGCATAAATGCCATACCCAAAGCAAAGCCCAAGGTGCAGATAAGCTGTGCCTTTTGCCTGTACCCACAGAGCACCTTTGACCAGGCCCAGACCCTGTCAGTGGCCCTCTAACACTACTATGCTTCATCCTGAGTCCGCCAGCAGGCGCAGACATGATCACCTAGCCATCAGAGGCAAGTGCCTGGGCAGAGCAGGCAGAAACAAATTGCTTTACAGTCACTACCTTGAATCC
>NW_016900166.1:0-229 GCF_001698545.2 Rhinopithecus bieti | reverse complement strand
CATGAGGTTCTCTCCAGGGCCAGATTCTGACACTCCTCAGGCAGTCTGACAGTGCCAGTCCCCTGCCTGTGCTATGGCTCCTGGCGCTCCTATGGCTGCATAAATGCCATACCCAAAGCAAAGCCCAAGGTGCAGATAAGCTGTGCCTTTTGCCTGTACCCACAGAGCACCTTTGACCAGGCCCAGACCCTGTCAGTGGCCCTCTAACACTACTATGCTTCATCCTGAG
>NW_016900165.1:0-756 GCF_001698545.2 Rhinopithecus bieti | reverse complement strand
CACATCGCCTGAGAACAGAGGGCTGGGAAAAGAGGAAGACGTGGGCCAGAACACCGGGCAACCCTGACCTCCAGACACCTAGGCTCACCTCCTAGGAGGTGGCGCTGAGGCAGCTTCCTCCATGCCCTTATCTACCTCCATTGCCTGTGCCGCTTCCTTTTTTTTTTTTTTTTTGATACAAAGTCTTGCTCTATCGCCCAGGCTGGAGTGCAGTGGCACAATCTCACCTCACTGCAACCTCCACCTGCCTCCCAGCTTCAAGCAATTCTCCTGCCTCAACCTCCTGAGTAGCTGGGATCATAGGACTGTGCCACCACTCCTGGCTAATTGTTGTATTTTAGTAGATACAGGGTTTCACCATGTTGACCAGGCTGGCCTCAAGTGACCCACCCACCTAGGCCTCCCAAAGTGCTGGGATTATACACGTGAGCCACAGACCAGGCCTCCTGCACCCCTCCCGGAGCTTTCCTGCCCTCTGAGGGGCACCCGATTTTCTCACCCTCCCACTGGCTGCTACACACTCACCCCTTTGAGGACAAGGTAGTAGAAGTCAGTGGCCAGCATGTAGTGGTGAGGGCCTGTCTCACGTTCTCTCAGTGAACCTGGGGTGTAGGTGGACGAGTGGTGGGCCCTGGGCACCCTGGCATCTGACGCTGTTAGGCCCAGGATCTGTCGCTCTGCCACGATGTCAGTGCCTTGGGCAGATCCTCTCTTACCCATTCGGTTCTGTCTCACTCTCAGCTTGAACCATCTTCT
>NW_016900164.1:0-213 GCF_001698545.2 Rhinopithecus bieti | reverse complement strand
CCACCACCACCATCACCACCATCACCACTACCACCACCACCATCACCGCCACCATCACCACCATCACCATCACCACCATCCACCACCATCACCACCATCATCATCACCACCATCACCATCACCACCACCACCATCACACCATCACCACCACCATCACATCACCACCACCACCATCACCACCACCATCACATCACCACCAGCACCACCACCACC
>NW_016900163.1:0-912 GCF_001698545.2 Rhinopithecus bieti | reverse complement strand
AAGCTTGTAAAACACTTTAAAACAGGTATATAGAAAGTGTTGAAGGCGGTCCTGACATTACTTATCTTTTGCCCATCCTTGTCTTTCTCCTTCATAGTCTAAAATGTTTTACAAAGGACTGTTTCTCATGACACTGAGAATGAACCCCAAATTCCTTTCACTGACCTATTCCACTTTTATACAGTAAGCCTCTTACTCACTTCTCCAGCTTCATCCCAGGCCATTGTCTTCTCACTGCACTGCTGTCCCAGTCCTCTTTCGGTTTTGTGTTCTAACTGAGCGCGTACAGTGTTAGGACATTTTGTGTGCCACTTCCTCTGGCCAGAACACCCTGTCCTGTTCCCATTTAAAGTGGGTTCCACCCTCGGTTGTGTTCTTATTCAACCCATTATTTACTTTCTTCTCTGAGCTCACCTGATCTTGAAGGCTTTTTTATTCTTTGTCTACTTATGGATATGTGTGGCGGATCCAGGGAGTTAGTGAATTTTCTCTGCATTCTGTAAACATGTGTATTGCATGAATCTGGAATAGGTCAGCACTCACTGGGTATTTATTAAAGAAATGAGTAGTTGTAAGACACTGTAGATTTTCACTGGATGAATGAGAAAATCAAATGTTGCCTGGTAAAACAAGTGTTAAGTCAGCCATCACAGTTTTCTGAGACATGCAGCCAAGCCAGAGAGACTCTGAGGGAAGGCCGTCTTTCATTGTATAATCAACCCACTGTAGAGGAAAGTTCCTCTCTCACCTAAGGGAACATGGATCTTCCTTGATTGTTTACTTTGGTATTTCTAAATTAGCACGATTTACCAAAAATGTTTGGGTCACTCAGTACATGCATGTGATTTATTTCTAAATGGCTATCTTTAAAAAAATCTTCCTCATCTGTATTAATGTCCCTAGAGTTTTTAG
>NW_016900162.1:0-210 GCF_001698545.2 Rhinopithecus bieti | reverse complement strand
CCCATATATTTTCCTTCTAGTTTTATCCTGGGATATTCACCTTTTGTCATTGACCACAATGAGACCTCAAGTGCCCATTCGCAGAATGGGTAAAACATTGTTTCCAAACTGCTGAATCAAAGGAGAGGTTTACCTCTGAGATGAGATTGCACACATCACAAAGCAATTTCTCAGAAAGCTTCTTTGTAGTGTTTATTTGAAGATATTTTC
>NW_016900161.1:0-2020 GCF_001698545.2 Rhinopithecus bieti | reverse complement strand
AAAGAAGGAAGGAAGGAAGGAAGGAAGGAAGGAAGGAAGGAAGGAAAGGAAGGAAGGAAGGAAGGAAGGAAGGAAAGAAAGAAGGAAAGAAAGAAAGGGAAAGAAGGAAAGAGAAAGAAAGAAAAGAAAGGAAGGAAGGAAGGAAGGAAGGAAGGAAGGAAGGAAGGAAGGAAGGAAGGAAGGAAGGAAGGAAAAGAAAGAAAGAAAGAAGAAAGAAAGAAAAGACAGAAAGGGGAGAAAGAGAGAGAGGAGAAAGAGAGAAAAGAAAGGTTATTGGAGAACTGAGCATGAGCTGCTGAGCATTTAGAAATATGAAGAGATATTCCAGCAAAAAACATAAAGTAGTAGTAACAAGGGAAGGAGGAGAAAATACATATAATGATACATATAATAAGTCAAGTGAAATAAAATTTCAATAAGGTTGCTAGAAAATTTTCAAATACTACTGAGTCATAAGATAGAGACTGAGAATTGACCATTAAATTTGATGAATAGTTATTCTTGATGATTATTACAATAGTGAATTACAGTGACAATCTTTTGTCACAGAACCAAGCATGAGGTGATAAACTGATACTGAAACTATTGAATATTCTGTTCATAAGTTTTATATGAAGATAAGTGTAGAAATAAAACTGCAGTTGTGAAAAGACATGGAGCCACACAAGATGCTTTATGGTGTTGTGTTTTGGAATTACCTTATTTTATAAATTTTGGATTTTCTCAAGATTAGATGTTCTTCCTTCAGTACCGTGAGTACATATGTTAGCATCTTTAGAAATTCCTCACTCTGGACCTTGAGTCTATGTGGTAGTTTTCTCAACATCACACTTCTCTAAAGCCTACATATATCGATCAATAATTATATTTTCCTGCCTGCCACCTCAATGAAGCTCTCTTTCAATATTCTGGCCATTACAACCATACTATTATGTGAAAACGTTTTATACTTTAAAAAAATTTTTTTATCCTTATTAACATACTGAATTGTATTATCATCTACTTGCTGACATGTTCACTATATCTAGATCCTTAATGCTGTGGGCTTCAAAGTCAAATTGCCTGTGTTCAAAGTCTAGTTCTGATACTACCATTTGTGACATCTTTGACAAGTCTTTTATCCTTTCCACATCTCAGTTTTACATACACAATTTAAGGAAAATAATAGGAAGCACATCCCAAACTTATTTTGAGAATTTCACAAGACACTGTGAAAACTACTGGCATAATGTAAATTTAAATAAGTGCTATTTTACTATTTTATATATTCACTTCCTTACATTATTATAAATTCTTAGTTCCCCATAACTGGATAATGCTTTGTGCTTAACAAATGGCAGTTAAATGGAAATAAAATTTACTCACATGTTCATTCATACAATTCATTCAACAGTTATCTTTTGGGCGTTTATATCTTCCATTCACTGTTGTAAACACTTTATAAACATCAGTGAGCAACACCACCACCAACAAAATAACAACAACAACAAAATCCCCTGTGGGTTTGCTAGAGTATCAGCAATGTAAGAAGAGAAAAGTGAGAGAGAAAGAAAGGAAAAGGAGAAAGAAAGAAAGAGAGAGAGAGAGAGAGAGAGAGAGAGGGAGGGAGGGAGGGAAAAGAAAAAAGAAAAGAAAAGGAAAGAAAAGAAAGAGAGAAAGAAAGAGAGAGAGAAAAGAAAGAAAGGAAGGAAGAGAGAGGAAAGAAAGAGAGAAAGGAAAGAAAAGAAAGAGAAAGAAAAGGAAAGAAAGAAAGGAGAGAGAGAAGGAAGGAAGGAAGGAAAAGAAAGAAAGAAAGAAAGAAAGAAAGAAAGAAAGAAAGAAAGAAAGAAAAGAAAGAAAGAAAGAGAATATTAAAGAATGTAATCGCTTAACCACAATTTCCATATGCCGAATAGAAGCAAGAAAGGAAAAGAAAAGAAAGAAGGAAGAAAGAAGATAATGAAGAAGAAAAGAAAGAAACAAAGAAAGAGAGAAAGAAAGAAAGGGAAAGAAAGAAAATATTAAAGGAGGTAATCACTTA
>NW_016900160.1:0-410 GCF_001698545.2 Rhinopithecus bieti | reverse complement strand
ACTCGTCTAGTGAGCAGCTGAACTATGAATGAAGCCCACCTTGGTTGGACTCCTGGATCCTTTCTCACCTCCCCATCACTGCACCGTTCAACCCAGAGCTATGGGGCTGCCTTGGAGGGGAACCCTAGTGGCGGCTCCCAGACACCCCTCAGTGAGCACATCTAGAAGAATCACAGACATCGTCCTTGAGCTCTTTCCATCTCACTTCTGGGTCAGCCCAAAGGGGAAAACTTCCTCAAACACAACCTGCCCCTTCAGCAAGTGCTCTCCAACTGCTCCCATGAGGGGTGCTTGAGAAAGGAAGAGCATTTGATGCAGGTAGGCAGTACTGACCAGCCCAGAACAGCTGGCACCGACTCCGTGGTCAGGGGCAGAGCCCTCTGCATTTAGATGAGCAGCAGGTTTGGCCC
>NW_016900159.1:0-905 GCF_001698545.2 Rhinopithecus bieti | reverse complement strand
CAATCATCAAATAAATTTTCATAAAAGTTTGTAATTGTTTAACAACTTGACCTGGTTTTAATTATTGTTTAGAAGCTTTAAAACCTCATCACATATTTTATATAAATAATCAGAAAATTTTAAGGACCATGACCTGGTAAGAAATTTTCACTAAAATTTAAGACTTTTATTACTAAGTTTAAAGGTTAAATCTTATTTACTCATTAAGTTGTCTTCTATTTTAACTTACATCTTATGCATTTAGTGTGGGATTACCCTACACTCCTCATCTCAAATTTCTCTGAAACTAAAATGGATCTAAAACATAGATGTCTTCATAGTCATGGATTTAACCAAAATTAAACATAGCTCAGTATTTAGCTTGCATTTATAGGGTAAACAAAATGGACACTCTCTAATACAGCTTTTGATTTTCCAACAATTTCACCTGAACCTTTCTTGTCTAGTATACTGTCTTACTGATCTCCTTCAAATAACTATGCTTCTGTCCTGATTAGATTTAATTTTACATTTCTTTGTCTTTGCTTATTGAGTTTCCTTTCCTGAGTATATTGTTTCCTTACCTTTGCAAGATGCAGCAAATGTGAGAAAATATTCCTTAACCACTCAAGTTAGACATGAGTTATTTTCTAAGGGGCAATTTGTATTCATTAGAACATTATCGATTGTATTAAAAAATTAATTGCATAATCATGGTATGTCTATACATTTTAGGTTACTGATTCTTTGAAGCCAGGTTCTGGTTTCATTTATTTAATAAAATGTGTCATGTATCATTTTAGCCCCTTTGAACTTTTCTGAAATCTATCTCTACCAATTTCTTGACTGTAAAACTATCAATCTGTCATGTCGTCTCTATATAAAGGAACCCTACGTAATGTATTCTTTTTTTTTTTTTTTTTTTT
>NW_016900158.1:0-1107 GCF_001698545.2 Rhinopithecus bieti | reverse complement strand
CGCCAATTTATCTGGGCGTTGGTGGCTCACACCTTTAATCCCAACACTTTGGGAAGCTGAGGTGACAGGATATCTTGAGCCCAGGAGCTCAAGACTAGCCTGGGCAACATGGCTAGCACCCTGCCCATACAAAAAAATAAAAAAATAAATAAAATGGGCATGGAAGAATGCACCTGTAGTCTTAGCCACTCAGGGGCTGAGACAGGAGGATTGCTTAAGCCCAGGAGTTGGAGGTTATAGTGTGCTACGACCACACCACTGCACTCCAGCCTGGGTAACAGAGTGAGACCCTGTCTCTATACAAAAAAAATTTTGGCCAGGCACAGTGGCTTACGCTTGTAATCCCAGCACTTTGGGAGACCGAGGTGGATGGATTAGTGGAGGTCAGGGGTTCGAGACCAGCCTGACCAACATGGTGAAACCCCGTTTCTACTAAAATACAAAATTAGTCTGCTGTGGTGGCATGCGCCTGTAATCCCAGCTACTCGGGAGGCTGAGGCAGGAAAATAGCTTGAATCCAGGAGGCGGAGGTTTCAGTGAGCCAAGATCACACCATTGCACTCCAGCCTGGGCAAAAGAGCAAAACTCCGTCTCAAAAAACAAAATAAAATAATGTTTAAAAGTGTTCTACCTATTTGTTAATTTGCTTATTAATGAGCCCCTGTAGACTTTGAAGTCAGATTTGACATTAAAAGACGGCCAGCACATACTAAGTTAAAAAAGCCAAACAATATGGATTTGTACTATCTGTGCGTTTAAAGACATGTATGTACAAATGCACGAAAAAAGTCTATGGGCTGGCACAGTGGCTCATGCCTATAATCCCAGCACTTTCGGAGGCCAAGCCGGGTGGATCACCTGAGGTCAGGAGTTCAGGACCAGGCCGGCCAACATGACGAGACCACATTTCTACTAAAATAGAAAAAATTAGCCAGACATGGTGGCAGGCGCCTGTAATCCCAGCTACTCAGGAAGCTGAGGCCTAAGAATCACTTGAACCTGGGAGGCAGAGATTGCAGTGAGCCAATATCGTACCACTGCACTCCAGGCTGGGCAACAGAGCAAGACTCCATCTCAAAAAAGAAAGAAAGAAAAAAACAAACAAAC
>NW_016900157.1:0-213 GCF_001698545.2 Rhinopithecus bieti | reverse complement strand
TCTACTACGACTCCATTTTATACCTATATCTATTTTATTTATTATGTCCATATTTTATACCTATATATATTATATCTATTATGTCTATATTTTATACCTATATCCACTATATCTATTATATCTATATTTTTTATCTTTACCTATTATATCTATTATGTCTATATTTTATACCTACATTTATTATATCTATTATGTCTATATTTTCTTCCTCCA
>NW_016900156.1:0-817 GCF_001698545.2 Rhinopithecus bieti | reverse complement strand
CAATTTTTCCCTTAATAAATTGTGCTTTTCATGTCATAGCTAAACCTTTGCCTAATCCAAGGTCACAAAGATTTTATTATATATTTTATAAAAGTTTCATAGTTTCAGATTTCATATTTAGGTAAATTATCCACTTTGAGTTAATTTCATATATATTGCAAGTGAAATTCATATTTTGCATATGAATATCCAATTCTAGCACTATTTATTAAAAGACTATCTTTTCTACATTAAATTATCTTTGCCCTTCTGATTGTCAAAACCAGTTGTCAATATAAGGGTGGATCTATTTCTGAATTTCCTACTCTGTTCTTTTGATATACTTGTTTATCTTTATACTAATACATCAGCAGCTTCATATTGTAGGTTTTGTTTATTTATTTATTTATTTATTTATTTATTTATTTATTTATTTATTTTTTGAGATGGATTCTCGCTCTGTTGCCAGGCTGGAGTGCAGTGGCGCAATCTCGATTCACTGCAACCTCTGCCTACCAGGTACAAGCGATTCTCCTGCCTCAGCCTCCCGAGTAGCTAGGACTACAGGCATGTGCCACCAGGCCTAGCTAGTTTTATATTTTAGTAGAGACGGGGTTTCACCATGTTGGCCAGGATGGTCTCAATCTCTTGACCTCATGATCTGTCCTCTTCGGCCTCCCAAAGTGCTGGGATTACAGGCCTGAGCCACTGTGCCCAGCCCATATTATAGTTTTAAATAAATCTTGAAATTTGATAGTATTAGCCATCCAACTGTATTCTTCTTTTTCTTTTCTTTTCTTTTTTTTTTTTTAATTATACTTTAAGTTCTAGGGTACAT
>NW_016900155.1:0-358 GCF_001698545.2 Rhinopithecus bieti | reverse complement strand
TTGGGTGCATATATATTTAAGAGTTAGTGCTTCTTGTTGCATTGATCGCTTTACTATTATGTAATGGCCATTCTTTGTCTCTTTTGATCTTTGTTGGTTTAAAGTCTGTTTTATCAGAGATTAGGGTTGCAACCCCTGCTTTTTTTTTTTTTTTTGCTTTCCATTTGCTTGGTAATTATTCCTCCATCCCTTTATTTTGAGCCTGTGTGTCTTTGCATGTTAGATGGGTCTCCTGAATACCACACTCCCATGAGTCTTGACTCTTTATCCAATTTGCCTGTCTGTGTCTTTTAATTGGGGCACTTAGCCCATTTACATTTAAGGTTAATATTGTTATGTGTGATTTGATCCTGTCATT
>NW_016900154.1:0-820 GCF_001698545.2 Rhinopithecus bieti | reverse complement strand
TTCGTTGTTTTATTTTCTTGTGATATCTTCATCTGGCTTTGAATGCAGGGTAATGTTGCTCTCTTGGAATGTGTTGGGAAGTGCTTTCTTCAATTATTTGGAAGAGTGGGAAAAGGACTGGCATTTGTTTTTTAAACATTTGATATAATTCGCCAGTGAAGCCATGATGTACTGAGCTTTGCTTTGTAAAAGTTGTTGATTATTTTATTTTATTATTGTTATTATTATTAATTCACACTCTAAGCTTGTTATGTAGGTCTATGCAGAGTTTCTGTTTCTTCACAAGTCAGTTCTATAGTTTATGTCTTGCTAGGAATGTTTCCATTTTATCGAAGTTATCTAATTTTTTTCTAATTTGCCATAGAGTTGTTCACAGTATGCTTTTATAATCCATTACATTTTCATAATTGATTGCATATTTTATCTGCAGTTTTAGTAATTTCCGTCTTTTTTTGATTAGTATACATAAAAGTTTGTCAATTTTATTTTTTCAAATAACCAACTTTTAGCTGCATTTATTTTCTTTATTGTTTTCCTATTCTTTCTTTATTGATTTCCACTCCTACATTTCTAATTTTCTTCCTCCTGATTGCTTTAGGTTTAGTTTGATCTTCTTTTCACTGCCTTAAGGTGAAATATTAGGCTATTAATTTTGAAAATGTTTTTACATATAGGAGCTTATGGCTATACATTTCCCTCCTATTTAGTTAAATCTGCCAATCATTTTATTTTGATTAGATAGTTTAATCCATTTAAATTTAATGTTATAATTGATATATTTGGATATTTGTTTGCAACTTACTAATATTTTCCATGTCTC
>NW_016900153.1:0-1875 GCF_001698545.2 Rhinopithecus bieti | reverse complement strand
GGCCTTCCCAGCTCCCACTTCCGGCTACTGACACCCCAAGCTCTGATGTCTCCAGCTCAGGCCCGGTCCCAAGTCTCAGGCTTTGGGGTCCTACAGCCCCTTGGGTACCCTTCAGGACCCTCACTCCAGCAGGCCACACTGGGCACCTCACCTGACTTCTGCCCCAGGCTCTCCCATCTTGGTGAGGTCACCTTCCCCACCATCTACCCAAGCCAGAAACCTCTGTCCAAGCAGCCGCCGAGCCTTACAAGGATCTCTCACATCCCTGGTTCTTGGCATGGTGGCCAGGGCCTTCCCTGAGTCGGAGTGCTGCCCCTGCCCCTCCCGGCCTTCACCCTTTCCTGTGAACCCAGCCTCGGTCTCTCTGCCTGGCCCTCTGCCTTTGCGTTAGTCTTCTCCCCAGTCCGCACCTCGTCCGAATCTGTCATGAGGCCCCTTCCAAGAGGACCCCGAGGCCTCTGCCAACTACCTCGCGGCCCGGGCCCTGACGTTGCTAGGCACCATCACCAGGACGCCCACAGGCCCCGCCCCTCTGGCCACGCCACCGGGAACCAAGCTTTTGAGCCGGAGGGAGGTAGAAAACTTTTATTAGCTGGGGAGGTTGAGGTCTACATCGGTGAAAGGACTTGCCAGATTTTCGCCGCGAGGCAGGGCCATAGCCGGGAGCATAACAAGGCTTCCGTCTCCCAACCGAAGGTCAAACAAGAGCTCCAAGCGTCCCACACAAACCCCGCAGGGACACCGTGACGCCGCGCCACTGAAGGCGCCTGGGCTCCCGGACGCGGCCACCGCCTCGCCGCTTCCGCCTCTCAGAAGCATGGCGGCCATGCAGCCCGGCTCGGATTGGACGTTGGCGGTCGACGCCAAACAAATGGCAACGCGATTGGCTGCTGCGGGGTGATGACGTCAGGGGCGGTGTCCGGGCCGGGAATGGGGCAGCATGAGGCCGCGCGGCTTTTGGGCGCCCGACAGTGGCTGAGTCGAGCCATGAGCCGATGCGTTTTGGAGCCTCGGCCCCGGGGAAGCGGTGGATGGTGAGTGGCGTGGGGCGGCGACGTAGGGGCTCCCGGTCCCTAGCTTCAGTTCGGCCATTATGTCCCGGGAGCCGAGTGCCCCAAATTGCTGCTCTGTTTTCTTAACTGGTGGGTCCCGTGCTCGACGGGCTCCAAACTTCCAGAAGCTCCGTTCCTGCACTAGGGCGCCCTGCCTGCCCAGCCTTCTGGAGTTCTCGGGGTCAGGTTTCTGGGCCCTTTCTTCGCGCCCCTTCCCCACTGCAGCGTTGCTCTGCGTTTCCGCTCGTCTGCTTTGGAGCCCACGGGACGCTGTGAGATCGGGGTGGTGAGAGTTGTTGGGCCTCAGTTTCCCTGGTTCTGCCCGCAGGTGGCTGGCCTGGGGAATCCCGGACTGCCCGGCACGCGACACAGCGTAGGCATGGCGGTGCTGGGGCAGCTGGCGCGGCGGCTGGGTGTGGCGGAGAGTTGGACGCGCGACCGGCACTGTGCCGCCGACCTCGCCCTGGCCCCGCTGGGGATGCCCAACTGGTCCTGCTCCGGCCACGGCGGCTTATGAACGCCAACGGGCGCAGCGTGGCCCGGGCTGGTGAGTTGAGAGCGCCAGGGACGGGCGGGTCGGCCGAGGGGTGCGGGTGAGGGTGGGGTGCAGGGGCCAGAGCGGGACTGGCTGTGACAGATCCGCGGGTTCACTTCCAAGTACCTGTTGAGCTCCAGTTGCTGCATGGCCTTGGGTACTTGTGGGGCCTCTGTTTCTTTATATGTGAAGTGGGATTGATTAGTTGTGGCCCCTCATCATGGGAGTCTGGACAGTGCCCCTCTGGGCAGATGGGCAGTAACCAGGGCTGCCGTTTCCCTGTGCTAA
>NW_016900152.1:0-1203 GCF_001698545.2 Rhinopithecus bieti | reverse complement strand
GTTTTATGGTTTTAGGGCTTATGTTTAAGTCATTAATCCATCTTGGGTTAATTTTGGATAAGATGTAAGGAAAGGGTCTAGTTTCAGTTTTCTGCATATGGCTAGCCAGTTTTCCCAACACTATTTATTAAATATGTAATTCTTTTCCCATTGCTTGTTTTGTCAGGTTTGTCAAAGATCAGATGGTTGTGGATGTGTGGTGTTATTTCTGAGGCCTCTGTTCTGTTCCATTGGTCTATATATTTGTTTTGGTACTAGTACGATACTGTTTTGGTTACTGTAGCCTTATAGTATAGTTTGAAGTCAGGTAACATGATACCTCCAGCTTAGTACTTTTGCTTAGGATTACCTTGGCTATATGGGCTCTTTTTTGGTTCCATATGAAATTTAAAGTATTTTTTCCTAATTCTGTGAAGAGAGTCAGTGGTAGCTTGATGGGAATAGCATTGAATCTATTAATGCTATTCCCATTTACTTTCAGAGACATGGCCATTTTCACAATATTGATTCTTCCTATCCATGAGCATGAAATGTTTTCCGGTTGTTTGTGTCCTCTCTTATAACCTTGTGCAGTAGTTTGTAGTTTTCCTTGAAGAGGTCCTTCACATCTTTTGTAAGTTGTATACCTAGGTATTTTATTCTGTTTGTAGCAATTGTGAATGGGAATTCACTAATGATTTGGCTCTCTGTTTGTTTACTATTAGTGCATAGGAATGCTTGTGATTTTGCACATTGGTTTTGTATCTTGAGACTTTGCTGAAGTTGCTTATCAGCTTAAGGAGTTTTGGGCTGAGACAGTGGGGTTTTCTAAATACACAATCATGTCATCTGCAAACAGAGACAATTTGACTTCCTCTTTTCCTGTTTGAATACGATTTATTTCTTTCTCTTGCCTGATTGCCCTGGCCAGAACTTCCAATACTATGTTGAATAGGAGTGGTGAGAGAGGGCATTCTTGCCTTCTGCCAGTTTTCAAACGGAATGCTTCCACCTTTTGCCTACTCAGTATGATATTGGCTGTGGGTTTGTCATAAATAGGTCTTATTATTTTGATATATGTTCCATCAATGCCTACTTTATTCAGTGTTTTAGCATGAAGAGTTGTTGAATTTTATCAAAGATCTTTACTGCATCTATTGAGATAATAATGTGGTTTTGTCACTGGTACTGTTTATGTGATGGATTATATTTATTGATTTGTGT
>NW_016900151.1:0-213 GCF_001698545.2 Rhinopithecus bieti | reverse complement strand
AGTGGTACCCTCATAGCTTACTGCAGCCTCGAACTCCTGGGCTCAAGTGTTCCTCCTGCCTCGGCCTCCCAAAGTGCTGGGATTACAGGTGTGAGCCACCACATCCAGCCAAAATTGGAATCTCTGCTTCTTCAGTGGGTTTAGAATATTCCTATTTACAAGGCAGGAAACAATTAGAAGGGGCAACAGTAATTGCAGCGTCATAGTCACAAA
>NW_016900150.1:0-1878 GCF_001698545.2 Rhinopithecus bieti | reverse complement strand
GTGAGTCTCAAAGCGCTCCTTAATATCCCTTTGCAGACTAAACAACAGCAGTGTTATGATAGTGCTCAATGAAAAGAGAAGCTTAACTGTGTCAGTGGAATTCACGTGACACAGAGCAGTTTCACAAAAGCTGCCTTCTGCTTTCTCTCTGATGTTATTTCTTGTTCAGGATATTCTAAGGAGCATTTCCACATGTCCTTTCTCAGATTCCACAGAAACAGTGATTTCAAACTGCTCAATGTAAAGAATGATTTAACCCTATGAGATGAATACAAACATCACAAAAGAGTTGCTCAGCAAGCTTCTCTCCAAGTTTCAATGGAAGACATTTCCTTGCTTCACACAGGCCTCCGGTTGCCACTTACTATCCCTTCGCAGAACCCTCAAAGACCGACTTTCAAACTGGGAATTTTAAAGTAAGCTTTAACCCAGTGGAAAGAATGGCGACGTCAGAGAGCAGTTTCTTCGAGTGCTTCTTTCTGTTTTTTATTGGACGACATTTCACTTTTGCCATAGACTTCAGTGTGCTCCGTATATCACTCTTTTGGTTTTACAGGAGCAGTGCTCAAACTGTGCCTTATGAGAAGAAACTGATAACTCCCTGAGTGAAATGCACACATCACCAAGCAGTTCCTCAGAAAGGTTCTCTCTGGTTTTATCTGAGAATATTTCCTATTTCACCATAGGCCTGAATGTGATCACAAATATCCCTTCGGGGATCCATCCATGAGGGAGTTTCCAAGATGCGTAATGTAAAGAAGGCTTCATCTATGTGAGATGAATAAACATTGGAAGAAGCAGATTCACAGAAACTTCTTTCCAGTTTTATCTAAAGATATTTCCTTTTCACCATAGTCCTGAATGTGCTCCCGAAGGTCCCTTCGTGGATCCGTCCATGACAGTTTCCAAGCTGCGTAATGTAAAGAAAGCTTTATCTAAGTGAGATGATTACACATATCACAGAGTAGTTTCCTAGAAAGCTTTCCAGGTTTTCCTGAGGCTATTTCCTTTTCACCATCAGCATCAACATGCTCCCGAAAACACTTGGTACCTGTTTCTCAAAAGAGTTTCCCTGACGCTGTATGAGATGAGAGGTATAACAATGTGAGTGGAATGCACACGTCACATAGCAGTTGCTCAATAAGCTTCTCCCCAGTTTCGGTCTGAACATATTTTCTTTTCACCATAAGCCGCACAGTACTCTGGAATATCCCATCACCCTAAACATACACAGGGTTAGAAAACAGCTCAATGAAAAGAGAGGCTTAACTGAACGAGAGGAATTAAGACGACACAGAACAGTTACACAGAAAGCTTCCTTCTGGATTTTACCTGAGGATATTTCTTTCTCCATATTCTAAGGATCGTTCCCAAATGTCCTTCCTCAGATTCCACAAAACAGTGATTTCAAGGTGCTCAATCCAAAGTATGGTTTATTTCTATCAGACGAATACACACATCGCAAAGCAGTTGCGCAGAACGTTTCTCTGCAGGTTTCATGGGAAGACGTTTTCTTGCTCACCAGAAGCTTACGGGCATCACTAAATATCCCTTCAAGATTCTACAAACACAGAGTTTTGAAACTGAGCCACATAGAGTAAGCATTAACTCTCTGAAGAGAATGCACTCTTCAGAGACCAGATTCTTGGAACCCTTCTTCCTCGATTTAATTTAAGTATATTTCACTATTCACCATAGTCCTCAATGCGCTCAGAAATATCACTTTTCAGTTTCACAGGAAGAGTGTTCAAACACTGCCTTGTGAGAAAAGAGGTATAACTCCGTGAGTGGAATACATACATCACAAAGTAGTTTCTCAGAATGCTTCTATACAGTTTTATCTGAAGATATCTCGTCTTTCACTGTAGGTCTGAATAA
>NW_016900149.1:0-303 GCF_001698545.2 Rhinopithecus bieti | reverse complement strand
AAGGGAGGTAGACAATCTCGCATTTCTTAAAATGTTAGCACTTAGAAACTTAGAGGTCATTTTCCCTAAATGCCAGCATTTTGCTGATACGGAAAACTTAGTCCCAAAGAGAACAACTCACCCAGAGTAACTCAGCCAGTGGGAGCCCCTACAAAGTGTCACACCTGGGTCAGGCCATGCCTCCCTCTGTCTAAATCTTCACCACCTGCAAGATGCACCTGAACATCATAGGCCTGAAAGGATACCTGCCCTGATGCTTTCTGCTTCAGTGGCCATCACTGGAAGGTGGAGAGCCTTGTGGGT
>NW_016900148.1:0-2025 GCF_001698545.2 Rhinopithecus bieti | reverse complement strand
CTATAATGTACTATATGCTATATATTGCTATGTTATAATATATATTCTAACAATATGTGATACTGTAATATAGTAATATTACTACTATGTACACACTATATATTACTATTTAATGTGTTATATATAATCCATATTATATTATATATTATAGTAATATTATTACTATATTACTGTATTACCATAATATAGAATAATATTAAAGTGTATTTACTAGTTGTACATATGAGGAAAGTTTATTATTTTGTGTTTTTTCTTTGGATTATATTGCATTCATTATTTACATCAGAGTGCTGTATTAAAAAACAATGTGTAGAGTGTTAGGATTTTATTGCCTTCCTTTATAAGTGTTGAAACTCATTTAGGCAGATGATTAAGTAGTTTACAGGTCACCTTGGTGCATTCAAGGTTTGCTTGAAGGTTTTATTATGGCAAGTCTAGAGTAGACTTTACCAGTACTAATTGAGCTAATTGGTACCAATAACTATAGCAGTAGTTAGTAATTAGTAAATCTAACCTAAGAGAGCCGTACTAGTAAGGCATAACACTTCTGGGTTCTTTATTAAATGTTCCATATTTTCCTACTAGGGCTGGTTAAAACTCAGATGTCTCTCATCATTGTAGGAAGTCTTATAATTGTTTAGCTTACATCTTGTTTTCTGTTTGATTGTTGTTTGGTGGTGGTGGTGATTTTGGCGGTGGTGATGGTAGTGTGTGTAAACACACTCTTCAGATTGTTTAAGTTACAGTTTGCAAAGCTTCACTTACATTCACAGCTTAATATTCAGACTGAAATACATAAAACTTCCATGCAGATTTCGGTTTCCTTTTCTGTGTAGCTTCCTTCTCTCTAGTTTTCAGTTCTATACATTTTCACTGTCTTGAGCCTTCCAAATTTTGACTTCTCTCTTCTCAACCAAAGGAAACCAAAGACCAATTTGTATTTCTTAAACTACTCTTCCTATGCCAAGTTCCAGATAGTGCTGTGGGCAGAAAAGCAGACCAATGCTAGGTTTTGTCTCATTTGAATATTTCTATCAGAGAACAAGGTCCTCTTTGCTTATTGTCTATTATCAAAAAAACTGTGTAGTGTTTTAATGTTTACCTCAAGATGGGGAGTATAATATTAGACATTGCCTCATAGATAAAATGGAAATCTTTCATATTCATTTTCATATGCATGATAGATACGGCTGGTCTAGCTCAGTCAGGGACATATCTTGGCATTTTACCAGGATTGTGCTAAACATATAAGCTTATTTCAGTAGAATTGTCATCTTTGCAATGTTAAATTATCTTATCCCAAAACAAATATCTGTTCCTTTTCCAAATAGACTTTTGTGTCTTTATCAATGTTTTAAATATTTCATCACATTTATTTTAAAACTTTCAAAATATATTTCTATTTTATACTTTTTTCTTGCTATTATAAATATATTTTGTTTTATTATATTTTCTAAGTGGTTATTTTGAGTATATGAACTGCTTGTTGTATATTTATTCACTGCTACATCTTCAATTCATTTATGTTTATTAATTATTCATGGATATTCCAGTTATCCAAACAAATCATTCACAAAGAGAAAACTTTATTACTTTTTTGGAATTATTTTATCTCCAGTTTTTTTATTTCCTGTCTAATTGCATTGTCTGATATTTTGAATAAAATGTTAAACAGCAAGGGACTATTCTGTGAACAACTCTGCCCTTTTCTATCCTTAGTGGAAATGCTTCAAAGTTATTCCCATTAAGAAGAGATGTAAGTCCATAATGAGATATATGTGCTTTGCAATGGTAAGAGTCTATGAATTAATATAAAATGTGTGTTTTATCAGAAATGATTATTAAAATTTTATGAAAGCCTTTTCAGCATCTATGAAAATAATCACATTTTCTTTAGGTCTATTAATGTGGTAACATTAATATTTTAATTATCTATTCCCTCAATCATAAAATACCATCATGTGTATAACCAGGTCTTTTGAAAAATAGCTTTTGGGTGACAAAATACAAATAAAAAGTAATATT
>NW_016900147.1:0-277 GCF_001698545.2 Rhinopithecus bieti | reverse complement strand
AGGGGAGGTAGACAATCTCGCATTTCTTAAAATGTTAGCACTTAGAAACTTAGAGGTCATTTTCCCTAAATGCCAGCATTTTGCTGATACGGAAAACTTAGTCCCAAAGAGAACAACTCACCCAGAGTAACTCAGCCAGTGGGAGCCCCTACAAAGTGTCACACCTGGGTCAGGCCATGCCTCCCTCTGTCTAAATCTTCACCACCTGCAAGATGCACCTGAACATCATAGGCCTGAAAGGATACCTGCCCTGATGCTTTCTGCTTCAGTGGCCATC
>NW_016900146.1:0-628 GCF_001698545.2 Rhinopithecus bieti | reverse complement strand
CTTGTGTGAATCTTAATTCAATTGGCAAGAATGCAAAATATAGAAAAGCCTAACAATGTAAAAGTTACAGCTACAAAATCCCCTCTGCAAATTCTTTAGTACATGATTGTCCTTAAAAGGCAAGGGCAATTGAAGGAACAGTAACCAGGATGTTTTACTGGAAAGAAAAGTTGTGAGTTGCTTCACAGGAAAGAGGTTGGACATGTTATATGAAAAGTCATACGTTTATTTGGGGGGATTCAGATGGAAGAAGTAAAACTAATTTGTCAAGTTATTAAATTACTCTATAAGAAAACTTTTAAAGAACGAAAACATCCATCTATGCAGATATTCAAGGAGTGGATAGATGACCAGAGACTGAATTACAGCAGAGGAGATTTTGTGTAGTCATTGGAATTTATTAAATGAACTCTCTGTAATTCCCCTTTCAACCATTATATTCTCAGACTGGGTGTTACAGGGATGAGAATTATTTACTGGAAGAGGTTAAGCAACTTACTAAATACAAAGGCACCGTTATCATTAAAGGATTAGACATTAGTACTAGGGAAATGCCCACTGTGGGAAGCCTTATCAGTGGACTAACTCACTATTACAACAATAAGAGAGCAGAAATATTTTATTTCAT
>NW_016900145.1:0-631 GCF_001698545.2 Rhinopithecus bieti | reverse complement strand
CCTTCCAGAAAATAATGTGCACAAAGATTTGTATTTTAATATTGCTTCAAAATAATATTTTTTAATTATAACTTTTTTATAATTTTAGGTTGTAAAATAACTACTTTAAAATTTAATAATTTTAAAACTATAAAATTTTACATTTTTTCTAAAAGTATTTGATACTCCATTTCCTCTAGTTATATTGTTAGAATTATAATTACTTGGTCTAAGTGTATAAATTTGATTGACAACTAGAATAATATAAGGTTCTCTGGCTCTGACATCTAACTGATATGGGTTGAGTCCCAGTTTTTTCAACAACTGTGTGAACTTAGACTTTTCTAATCTCCCCTTTGTTAATCTGTAATATTTAGATAATAACAGAAATTGTACAATAGAATATTTGAGTTGCCCAAAATAATGCAAGTAAATGTTTAGCAGAGTAAGTATGCAATGCGTACTATGATCATTACTACAATCTTTTCTTTTGCATCTGTTGATGCAGGAGTGGTAAATTCATATGACTTTCATAGTGATGAAATTAAGTTGTTCCTTGTTCTTAATTAGTTACTTCCACATATACCTATAAACTATATTTTCCGAATTCTGTGATTCAATCTCAAAGATTTCAACTTTTATGTATTTTCAA
>NW_016900144.1:0-212 GCF_001698545.2 Rhinopithecus bieti | reverse complement strand
CTTTAATTTTTTCCCTTCTCTTTTTTTTTTTTTTTTTTTTTTTTGAGACAGAGTCTCGCTCTGTCGCCCAGGCTGGAGTGCAGTGGCACGCTCTCCGCTCCCTGCAAGCTCCGCCTCCAGGTTCACGCCATTCTCCTGCCTCAGCCTCCTGAGTACCTGGGACTTCAGGCACCCGCCACCTCGCCTTGCTAATTTTTTTTTTGTATTTTGGT
>NW_016900143.1:0-213 GCF_001698545.2 Rhinopithecus bieti | reverse complement strand
GATTACAGAGCATATAGTTATAAATAAGAACACTGGAAGTGGCAAGAGAAGAATGTTGACCACCGTCATGATCATATCCATGAGCAGTGAACTTGTGCAAACTAACTTTAGCACCGCCAGAATTTCACTTGTGATCAGTGAGATTCCCACAGAGGGGTCGCTGCAGGGCAAAACTAGTTTCTAGCAGGGCAGCCAGAAACAAAGCGTTATTTT
>NW_016900141.1:0-1206 GCF_001698545.2 Rhinopithecus bieti | reverse complement strand
TTTTTCCTTCATTTCAACCTTGGAGAATCTGACAATTATGTGTCTTTGGGTAGCTCTTCCTGAGGAGTATCTTTGTGGTGTTCTCTGTGTTTCCTGAATTTGAATGTTGGTCTGTCTACCTAGGTTGGGGAAGTTCTCCCAGATAATATCCTGAAGAGTGTTTTCCAACTTTGTTCCATTCTTTCCGTCACTTTCAGGTGCACCAATCAAACATAGGTTTGGTCTTTTCACGTAGTCCCATATTTCTTGGAGGCTTTGTTCATTCCTTTTCATTCTTATTTCTCTAATCTTGTCTTCACGCTTTATTTCATTAAGTTGACCTTCAATCTCTGACAATCTTTTCTTCTGCTTGATTAATTTGGCTATCGATACTTGTGTATGCTCTACGAAGTTCTTGTGCTGTGTTTTCAGCTCCATCAGGTCATTTATGTTCTTCTCTAAACTGGTTATTCTAGTTAGCCATTCCTTTAACATTTTTTCCAGGTTCTTAGCTTCCTTACATTGGCGTAGAACATGTTCCTTTAGCTCAGAGAAGTTGTTTATTATCCACCTTCTGAAGCCTGTCAATTCATCAGACTCATTATCCATCTAGTTTTGTTTCACTGCTGGTGAGTAGCTGTGATTTTTTGGAGGAGAGGAGGCATTCTGGTTTTGGAATTTTAGCCTTTTGGCGCTGGCTTTTCCTCATCTTCATGGATTTATCTACCTTTGGTCTTTGATGTTGGTGACCTTCAGATGGGGTTTTGTGGGGACATCCTTTTCTTGATGTTGATGCTATTCCTTTCTGTTTGTTAGTTTTCCTTCTGACAGTCAGGACCCTCTGATGCAGGTCTGCTGGAGTTTGCTGGAGGTCCACTCCAGACCCTATTTGCCTGGGTATCACCAGTGGAGGCTGCAGAACAGCAAAGATTGCTGCCTGTTCCTTCCTCTGGAAGCTTTGTCCCAGGGGCCACCTGCCAGATGCCAGCCAGAGCTCTCCTGTATGAGGTGTCTGTCAACTGCTGCTAGGAGGTGTCTCCCAGTCAGGAGGCACAGGGGTCAGGGATCCACTTGAGGAGGCAATCTGTCATTTAGCAGAACTCGAGCACTGTCCTGGGAGGTCCGCTGCTCTCTTCAGAGCTAGTAGACAGGAATGTTGAAGTCTGCTGAAGCTGTGCTCACAGTTGCCTCTTCCCCAGGTGCTTTGTCCCAGGGAGATGGGAGTTT
>NW_016900140.1:0-212 GCF_001698545.2 Rhinopithecus bieti | reverse complement strand
GAACAAGAACAGAAAAGAAAAGAAAACAAATTCAGAAAGAGATGTGGGTAATAAATTTAATTGGGGAAAATAAGAATTTTCTACAAATAAAAAATATTATAAATGAAGTCAAATGACAAACAAAAAAAATTCACACTCACACACACATACACCTCACAGAGGGCTGACTTTATAAATGCATTTTACATTTGTGTAAGAGAAACACCAACATC
>NW_016900139.1:0-353 GCF_001698545.2 Rhinopithecus bieti | reverse complement strand
CATGCCTATGCGTGCGTGCACATAAATCTAGAGACTGGATGGATCTGAAGGAGGCTGAAGAGCAAACTCCAGGCTGCAGTGAGAAGCTTTCAAGGACTCTCAGAGCAAAGCTGTGTGCAACAAAGCCAAAAGATAAAATGAAAATATCCTGACTCTTAAGTTGTGAAAAGTCAAAAAAGACAATTTGACAAACTCAAAACAGTGAAGATGATTCAATAAATTAGAGTGTGTATATATATCTGAAGATAGATGTATATATCTATATATGTCAAGATAGATATATCTATATATGTGAAGATATATATATGTATATCTGTGAAGCCCTCCCCAACTACAGTTCATATATATATATA
>NW_016900138.1:0-629 GCF_001698545.2 Rhinopithecus bieti | reverse complement strand
ACTCTGATGATAGTTTGTTTTGCTGTGCAGAAAATGTTTAATTTAATCGGATCCCATTTGTCTATTTTGGCTTTTGTCACCATTGCTTTTGGTGTTGCAGTCATTGAGTCTTTGCCCATGCCTATGTCCTGAATAGTATTGCCTAGGTTTTCTTCTAGGGTTTTATGGTTTTAGGACTTATGCTTAAGTCTTTAATCCATCTTGAGTTAATTTTGTATAAGGTGTAAGGAAGGGATCCAGTTTCAGCTTTCTGCATATGGCTAGCCCGTTTTCCCAACATCGTTTATGAAATAGGGAACCCTTTCCCCACTGCTTGTTTTATCAGGTTTGTTAAAGATCAGATGGTTGTAGATGTGTGGCATTTTTTCTGAGGCCTCTGTTCTGTTCCATTGGTCTATATCTCTGTTTTGTTACCAGTACTATGCTGTTTTGGTTACTGTAGTCTTGTAGTATAGTTTGAAGTCAGGCAGCATGCTCCCTCTAGCTTTGTTCTTTTGCTTAGGATTGTTTTGGCTATGTGGGCTCCTTTTGGTTCCATATAAAATTTAAAGTTGTTTTTTCCAATTCTGTGAAGAAAGTCAATGGTAGCTTGATCGGGATAGCATTGAATCTATAAATTACTTTGGGCA
>NW_016900137.1:0-292 GCF_001698545.2 Rhinopithecus bieti | reverse complement strand
TGTGTGTGTGTGTATGCCTATGCGTGCGTGCACATAAATCTAGAGACTGGATGGATCTGAAGGAGGCTGAAGAGCAAACTCCAGGCTGCAGTGAGAAGCTTTCAAGGACTCTCAGAGCAAAGCTGTGTGCAACAAAGCCAAAAGATAAAATGAAAATATCCTGACTCTTAAGTTGTGAAAAGTCAAAAAAGACAATTTGACAAACTCAAAACAGTGAAGATGATTCAATAAATTAGAGTGTGTATATATATCTGAAGATAGATGTATATATCTATATATGTCAAGATAGATG
>NW_016900136.1:0-413 GCF_001698545.2 Rhinopithecus bieti | reverse complement strand
ACAGAACACTAATCTAGAAGAGAGGGCAAGTAGGAGTAAGAAAACATCAGTTCCTAAATGACTTACCCACTTCCCACGCAGATTACTTGGTGAAAAGACTGCTGCATTAGTAGGAGGTTTAAGAGATTAGGCATACCTAGCCAGGCAGGGTGGCTCACACCTGTAATCCTAGTACTTTGGGAGGCCAAGGTGGGCAGATCACGAGGTCAGGAGTTGGAGACAAGCCTGGCCAACATGGTGAAACCCCGTCTCTACTAAAATACAAAATTAGCCAGGCGTGGTGGTGGACACCTGTAATCCCAGCTACTCAAGAGGCTGAGGCAGAGAATCGCTTGAACCCGGGAGGTGAGGTTTTCACGGGGATAAGTTCTTCCCTTTGCCCCTGACCGGGCAAACAGGAAGGAAACCCCATC
>NW_016900135.1:0-994 GCF_001698545.2 Rhinopithecus bieti | reverse complement strand
GGTTACATCATTCAAATCAATGTCATCTGTATCTTTTAAAGTTGCTCCCCAAAATTTCTACCTGGCTCAATTCTGTGAGACAGAACTACTCTGGACAACAAACTATCTTCTCTTTTAAAGAAATTGGGACCATCTTTTGTGTTCCTAATTTCGGTTATTTACAAAAGGAATCATCTTCCCTGTCCAGCTGCTGAGATACTGTTTAATAATTGTCATCATCTTCTTTCAAAATCATCCCAGTTTTAACTAATCCCAGTCCCCTATTCTCTTTCTCTGAATGGCATTTGAGAGCAAAAATTATTAATATTACCTAAATCATAACTGACTGTTACCTTGGTCATGAGAAACAGAATCCAAAGTGTTTTTTTTTTTTTTTAAAAAGGACAACTAACAGCATCGTACATGTCAAAAGCATGCGAAAGTGTCCCGGCTTTCTTCCTGGTCAACATTTCCTCTAAAATCTCCATTTACTTCCTCCTTCTCCTCTGATTAAACAAGCTTCTCCTCTAATGTTAACAATCCTCCATGAAACTATTCATTTTCAATTTTACTTCCCTAAGTATGCAAGTATTGGGGCTAAATCGACAAACAGAACTTCCTAGGAAAATGCATTCAAAATTCCCGAAAACAGACCTACTGTAAAACAACTCATTATAATTTGATAATATATTGTTATGCAAACAACAGATACACTGAAGTGAGGTGCTGAAGAATGAGAGCAGGCATAATCTGGTAGATTAAAGTGGTACACTCTGGAAAGCTGTGTTTTGTATATATACATTTGATGAAAGAATGGGATAAGCAAAGGTATATTTCCAAGAAAGTTTTGCAAGGCCTTACCACCTCAAAGAAGACGTAGGGCAGGAAAGGAGGAAATGGGCAGAAAATGAGGGAGGGGAATAAAAGAAGTAGGGCTTATTTTCCAAATAGCACTAATTCTTGGTTATCTGACTAGATCAGAGGATTGGGTAACAATGTGAGGTCAATGCTTGTA
>NW_016900134.1:0-1100 GCF_001698545.2 Rhinopithecus bieti | reverse complement strand
CAAACAGATGGTACTTGTACCAAAACAGAGATATAGACGAATGGAACAGAACAAAGACCTCAGAAATAACACCACACATCTACAACCATTTGATCTTTGACAAACCTGACAGAAACAAGCAATGGGGAAAGATTCCCTATTTAATAAATGGTGCTGGGAACACTGGCTAGCCATATGCAGAAAATTGAAACTGGACCCCTTCCTTACACTTCATACAAAATTAACTCAAGATAAATTAAAGACTTAAATGTAAAACCTAAAGCCATAGAAACCCTAAAAGAAAACCTAGGCAATACCATTCAGGACATAGGCATGGACAAAGACTTCATGACTAAAACACCAAAGCAATGGCAACAAAAGCCAAAATTGACAAATGGCATCTAATTGAACTAAAGAGCTTCTGCTCAGCAAAAGAAACTATCATCAGAGTAAACAGGCAACCTACAGAATAGGAGAAAATTTTGCAATCTATCCATTTGACAAAGGTCTAATATCCAGAATCTACAAAAAAACTTAAACAAATTTACAAGAAAATATCAAAAGTAGGCAAAGGATATAACAGACACTTCTCAAAATAAGAGATTTATGTGACCAAAAAACATATGAAAAAAACTCATCATCACTGGTCATTAGAGAAATGCAAATCAAAACCACAATGAGATACTATCTTACACCACTTAGAATGGCGATCATTAAAAGTCAGGAAACAACAGATGCTGGCAAAGATGCAGAGAAATAGGAATGCTTGTACACTGTTAGTGGGAGCGTAAATTAGTTCAACCATTGTGGAAGACAGTGTGGTAATTTCTCAAGGATCCATAACCAGAAATATCATTTGACCCAGCAATCCCATTACTGGGTATGCACCCAAAGAATTATAAATCATTCTCTTGGCGTGATCCCAGGAGGCGGAGCTTGCAGTGAGCCGAGATCGCGCCACTGCACTCCAGCCAGCAGGACAGAGCGAGACTCTGTCTCAAAAAAAAAAAAAAAAAAAAAAGAATTATAAATCATTCTCTTATAAAGACACATGCACATGTATGTTTATTGGAGCACTATTTACAATATCAAAACTTGGAACCAACCCAAATGCCCATCAA
>NW_016900133.1:0-203 GCF_001698545.2 Rhinopithecus bieti | reverse complement strand
CCGGGCGCGGTGGCTCAAGCCTGTAATCCCAGCACTTTGGGAGGCCGAGACGGGCGGATCACGAGGTCAGGAGATCGAGACCATCCTGGCGAACACGGTGAAACCCCGTCTCTACTAAAAAATACAAAAAACTAGCCGGGTGAGGTGGTGGGCGCCTGTGTCTGTAGTCCCAGCTACTTGGGAGGCTGAGGCAGGAGAATGGC
>NW_016900132.1:0-203 GCF_001698545.2 Rhinopithecus bieti | reverse complement strand
ATCTCAGCTCACTGCAACCTCCGCCTCCCAGGTTCTAAGCGGTCCTCCTGCCTCAGCCTCTGGAGTAGCTGGTATTACAGGCGTGCACTACTATGCCCGGCTAATTTTGTTTTTTTGTTTTTTTTTTTTTGAGACGGAGTCTAGCTCTGTTGCCCAAGCTGGAGTGCAGTGAGGTGATCTCCGCTCACTGCAAGCTCCGCCTC
>NW_016900131.1:0-201 GCF_001698545.2 Rhinopithecus bieti | reverse complement strand
AATCTCGCTCTTTCCCCAGGCTGGAGTGCAGTGGCACAATCTCGGCTCACTGCAAGCTCCGCCTCTCAGGTTCAGGCCATTCTCCTGCCTCAGCCTCCGAGTAGCTGGGAATACAGGCGCCCGCCACGCCCGGCTAATTTTTTTTAAATTTTAAATAAAATAAAACGACGGGGTTTCACTGTGTTAGCCAGGATGGTCTCG
>NW_016900129.1:0-266 GCF_001698545.2 Rhinopithecus bieti | reverse complement strand
CCTTCTCCTTCTTCATCTCCTCCTCCTCCTTCTCCTGCTCCTTCCTTCCTTCCTCTTTTTTTCTTCCTCTTATTCTCCTCCTTCTTCTTCTCCTTCCTCCTCTTCTCCTTCTTCTTCCTCCTCTTCTCCTTCTTCTTCCTCCTCTTCTCCTTCTTCTTCCTCCTCTTCTCCTTCTTCTTCCTCCTCTTCTCCTTCTCTTCCTCTGCTTTGCTGCTGCCCTTCTTCTTCTTCTTCTTCTTCTTCTTCTTCTTCTTCTTCTTCTTCTT
>NW_016900128.1:0-919 GCF_001698545.2 Rhinopithecus bieti | reverse complement strand
GTCATATGTTTTAAAATAATGTATCTATATACTCAATGGTTTTTTATGAACACAGTTAATTTCTGTATAGCTGTACATGTTCACAAATTCTTTCTTTTATTGATTTCTAGTTTTATTTCGTTGTGGAAAAAATTGACCTAATTTTGATTAGGTTTAGAAGATTGCATATTCTGCTGCTGCTGGATGGAATGTTCTGTAAATGTGCATGTTAGGTTTATCTTACCTAGAGTGCAGTTTAACTCTGAGGTTTCTTCTTTGATTTTCTGTCTGAATTATATTTTAATATTGTAAGTAAAGTGCTGAAGTCTTCTACTATTATATCATAGTAAATCTCTTCAGCTCTGTAAATTTTGCTTTATATATTTGGATATTCCAGTGTTATGACCATATGTATTTACAATTTTATTCTGTTGCTTTATTGTGCTCTTGATTACTATATAATGGCCAATTTCTTATCAATCTTGACTTAAAATATATTTTAACTAAGTATAGCTACACTGTAATTTTTTATTGTTTACAATGACAAGAAAAAAAATTTCTATTTATTTCCTTTTAGTCTGTGTATGCCTTCATAGGGGAAGTGAGTTTCCTGTGGGGACAATAGAGTTGAGTTTTAATTATTTATCCATTCAGTCACTCTATGTCTTTCACCTGGATCATTCAATCAATTTCATTCTGTAATATTATTAATAGATAAAGATTTGCTACCTCTATTTTGTTAATTGTTTTCTGGGTTACTTTCTGTGTCTCCTTTCTTTCTCAATCTCTCTCTCTCTCTCTCTCTCTCTCTCTCTCTCTCTCTCTCTCTCTCTGTCTCTCTATCTCTCTTTGTGCATTCCTTTATGGTTAAGTAATTTTCTCAAATAGTATGTTTTGATTTCATGCCACTTTTGTTTATTGTGTCTAAATTTGGCTTCTT
>NW_016900127.1:0-203 GCF_001698545.2 Rhinopithecus bieti | reverse complement strand
TACATACACACACAGACATACACACACACATACACACAGACAGACATACACATATACACACACATATACATACACACACACAGACATACACACACACACACACAGACATACACACACAGACACACACACACACACATACATACACACACAGACATACACACACACATACACACAGACAGACATACACATATACACACACATAT
>NW_016900126.1:0-989 GCF_001698545.2 Rhinopithecus bieti | reverse complement strand
CTCATATGTTTTAAAATAATTTATCTATATACTCAATGGTTGTTTATGAGCACAGTTAATTTCCGTATAGCTGTACATGTTCCCAAATTCTTTCTTTTATTGATTTCTAGTTTTATTCCGTTGTGGAAAAAATTGACCTAATTTTGATTTACAAAATTTGAAGACCTATTTGGACCTAAAATATGGTCTATTCTAGAAGATGATCCATGTGCTGTTGAGAAGATTACATATTCTGCAGATGTTCGATGGAATGTTCTGTAAATGTCCATGTTAGGTTTATCTTACCTAGAGTGCAGTTTAACTCTGAGATTTCTTCTTTGATTTTCTATCTGAATTATACTTTTATTATTGTAAGTAAAGTGCTGAAGTCTTCTACTATTATATCACGGTAAATCTCTCTCCTCAGCTCTGTAAATTTTGCTTTATATATTTGGATGTTCCAGTGTTACAACCATATATATTTACAATTTTATTCTGTTGCTCTAGTGTGCTCTTGATTATTATATAATAACCAATTTCCTATCAACCTCAACTTAATATATATTTTAACTAAGTATAGCTACTACTGTAATTTTTTTATTGTTTACAATGACAATAAACAGTTTTCTATTTATTTCCTTTTAGTCTGTGTATGCCTTCATAGGAGAAGTGAGTTTCCTGTGGGGACAATAGAGTTGAGTTTTAATTATTTATCTATGCAGTCACTCTATGTGTTTCACCTGGATCATTCAATCAATTTCATTCTGTAATATTATTAATACATAAAGATTTGCTACCTCCATTTTGTTAATTCTTTTCTGGGTTACTTTTGTATCTCCTTTCTCTCTCAATCTGTCTCGCTTTCTTTGTCTCTCTCTCTCTCTCTCTCTCTCTCTCTCTCTGTCTCTCTATCTCTCTTTGTGTCTTCCTTTAATGGTTAAGAAATTTTCTCTAGTAGTATGTTTTGATTTCATGCCACTTTTGTGTATTGTGTCTAAGTTTGGCTTCTC
>NW_016900125.1:0-679 GCF_001698545.2 Rhinopithecus bieti | reverse complement strand
TTCACTCTGATGGTAGTTTCTTTTGCAATGGAGAAACTCTTTAGTTTAATTAGATCCCATTTGTCTATTTTGGATTTTTTTTGCCATTGTTTTCGGTGTTTTAGTCATGAAATCTTTGCCCACGCCTATGTCCTGAAGGGCATTGCCTAGGTTTTCTTCTAGGGTTTTATGGTTTTAGGTCTAACATTTAAGCCTTTTATCTATCTTGAATTAATTTTGTGTAAGATGTAAGGAAGGGATCCAGTTTCAGCTTTCTACATATGGCTAGTCTGTTTTCCCAGCACCATTTATTAAATAGGGAATCCCTTCCCCATTTCTTGTTTTGTCAGGTTTGTCAAAGATGAGATGGTTGTAGATGTGTGGTGTTATTTCTGAGGCCTCTCTTCTGTACCATTGGTCTATATATCTGTTTTGGTACCAGTACCATGCTCTTTTGGTTGCTGTAGCCTTGTAGTTTACGTTGAAGTTAGTTAGCGTGATGCATCCAGCTTTGCTCTTTTGCTTAGGATTGTCTTGGCAATGAGGGCTCTTTTGTGGTTCCATATGGACTTTAAAGTAGTTGTTTCCAATTCTGTGAAGAGAGTCATTGGTAGCTTGATGGGGATGGCATTGAATCTATAAATTACCTTGGGCAGCAAGGCCATTTTCACGATATTGATTATTCCTATCAATGAGCACG
>NW_016900124.1:0-1101 GCF_001698545.2 Rhinopithecus bieti | reverse complement strand
TTCCTGGCCAACATGGTGAAACCTTGACTCAACTAAAATACAAAAAATTAGCCAGGCATGGTGGTGCACACCTGTAGTCCAAGCTACTTGGGGGGCTGAGGCAAGAGAATTACTTGAACCTGGGAGCCAGAGATTGCAGTGAGCCAAGATCATGCCACTGCACTCCAGCCTGGAGACAGAGCAAGACTCTGTCTCAAAAAAAAAAAAAAAAAAAAAAAAAGGTAGCCAGGCATGATGGTGCACACCTATAGTCCTAGCTACTCAACAGGTGGAGGCAGAAGGATTTCTTGAGCGTAGGAGGTCGAGGCTGCAGTGAGCTATGATTGCACCACTGCACTCAGGTCTAAGTAACAGAGTGAGACCCTGTCTCAAAATAAATACATAAAATAAAAAATAAAGACATTCAGTAGCTTTAAGTCACTGAGAAGTTTGCTTATCAACAACTGAAATAAAGTTTCAAATTGAGCCCCAGTGCAACATCACTATCACAAAATCTCACAGATAGGTAGACTTTAGGACAGCTGGCTATTTAGGACATCTGATCATATGAGGACTCATTCTCATCAGGAAGACCAAGTAATTAAACAGAAATTGTTTGATTTAATAAGACAAGAAAACTTTGAATTTGTCTTTGGGCCCAAATTAAGGATATGGTATCCCTTCCAGTCAGCCTATCCTTGACTAGCCAAAACTTTGTATAACGACTCTGGCTTCCAAATTCCATCTCCTTTATCATCTTTCTTGTCTTGGTGTTTTATGGCCTTCAGGTGGGAATCAACCCCTCCACCAGAAAATTTTGGTAACCTGGGATCTTCAAAGCACAATGCCAAATATTAGGTCTCCATAGTTTCTAAATAGTGTAATCCTTGAAAGAGGAAGAAGTAAAACATCTACAGAGGATAGTTGATATATTGAGACTTACAAAATCATTGTTAATGTTTACTTCTTTAAGTCAGGTGTGAGCTGGGAGACTGCCAGTCTTCCAAGACTAGGCCAACTAGTACCATAGAGTCCAAAAAAAGCTCCAAATTACTTCAAGCCAGAGTATATCTTTTTTTGGAATTTGTTCTTTTCTAATTTAACTCTACTGCCTTTAGAGAA
>NW_016900123.1:0-203 GCF_001698545.2 Rhinopithecus bieti | reverse complement strand
AAATATCAACATTTGGTAGAAAATCTTGAGATTCTCAGATCTCCTTTTTTGAACCCCAATTTAAGAACTCCAATTACAGTTTTCTAGAAACAGTTTATAAGATGTTCAATCTTGCTAAAAGAGAAGAATATTTACTCAAACTGTATGACCTTTCCTCCATTTTCCTTTTCCATTTCTTCCCTTTTCTTTCCCCCCCCAAAATA
>NW_016900122.1:0-414 GCF_001698545.2 Rhinopithecus bieti | reverse complement strand
CCCTCAGAGGCCGACTTTCAAACTGGGAAATGTAGAGTAAGCTTTAACCCTGTTTAAAAATGGGTATGTCAGAGAGCAGTTTCTTCGAGTGCTTCTTTCTATTTTTTATTGGACGACATTTCACTTTTGCCATTGTCTTCAAGGTGCTCCGAATATCACTCTTTTGGTTTTACAGGAACTGTGTTCAAGCTGTGCCTTCTGAGAAGAACATTAAAACTACCTGAGTGGAATGCACACATCACCAGGCAGTTTCTCAGAAAGCTTCTCTCCAGTTTTATCTGACTATATTTCCTATTTGTCCATAGGCCCGAATGTGATCCCAAATATCCCTTCGTGGATCCATCCACGAGGGAGTTTCCAAGCTGCACAATGTAAAGAAAGCTTCATCTATGTGAGAAGAATAAACATAGAAAA
>NW_016900121.1:0-417 GCF_001698545.2 Rhinopithecus bieti | reverse complement strand
CTCCTGCTTTTGCTAGAATGTCTCTCTCTAACAAAGGAATGGGGCTTTCAGGCATAATTAGAAAGGCATGTGAAAAGAGTGAAGTTCCCCAGTCACAACTCAGTGGCTGGGAGAAGTTATCTAGTGACTGCCTGTCCTAGGACCCCTCGGATAGTGACAGATATAGAGGACAGTTGTCCAGGACAGGGGAGTAAGACTGAGAAGGCCGCACCAGTGTCCAGGAGACAGTTAACCTCCTGGCCCTCAATGGTCAAGCATACCCGGGGCTCTGTGAGGGTGATGGCATGGGCTGGCACTTGCCCCGGGCACCCTCAGTCCTGCTGCTGGGTCATCTGGTTAGTGGCTTCTGACTCAGAGGACCTTCATCCCCTGGGGCAGTGGGCCTTCCAGTGATTCCCTTGACATAAGGGGCATGGA
>NW_016900120.1:0-784 GCF_001698545.2 Rhinopithecus bieti | reverse complement strand
CTAATGCTATCCCTCCCCTAGCCCCTCACACCCTGACAGTTCCCAGTGTGTGATGTTCCCTGCCCTGTGTCCAAGTGTTCTCATTGTTCAATTACCACGTATGAGTGAGAACATACAGTGTTTGGTTTTCTGTCCTTGTGATAGTTTGCTGAGAATGATAGTTTCCAGCTTCATCCATGTTATTGCAAAGGACATGAACTCTTCCTTTTTTATGGCTGCATAGTATTCCATGCTGTGTATGTGCCACATTTTCTTAATCAAGTCTATCATTGATGGACATTTGGGTTGGTTCCAAGTCTTTGTTATTGTGAATAGTGCCGCAATAAACATACGTGTGCATGTATCTTTATAGTAGCATGATTTATAATTCTTTGGGTATATACTCAATAATGGGATTGCTGGGTCAAAAGGTATGTTTAGTTCTAGATCCTTGAGGAAACACCATACTGTCTTCCACAATGGTTGAACTAATTTACACTCCCACCAACAATGTAAAAGTGTTCCTATTTCTCCCCATCCTCTCCAGCATCTGTAGTTTCTTGACTTTTAATGATTGTCATTCTAACTGGTGTGAGATGGTATCTCATTGCGGTTTTGATTTGCATTTCTCTGATGACCAGTGATGTGGAGCATTTTTTCATATGTCTGTTGGCTGCTTAAATGTCTTATTTTGAGAAGTGTCATTCATATCCTTTGCCAACTTTTGTTGGGTTTGTTTTTTTCTTGTAAATTTGTCTAAGTTCTTTGTAGATTCTGAATGTTAGCTCTTTGTCAGATGGGTAGA
>NW_016900119.1:0-265 GCF_001698545.2 Rhinopithecus bieti | reverse complement strand
TCATGCCTGTAATGCCAGCACTTTGGGAGACGGAGGTGGGGGGATCATCTGAGGTCAGGAGTTCAAGACCAGTCTGGTTAATGTGATGAAACCCCATTTCTACTAAAATGCAAGAAATTGGCCAGGCGTGGTGGCGTGTACCTGTAATCCCAGCTACTCGGGAGGCTGAGGCAGGAGAATCGCTGGAACCCGGGGGGTGGAGGTTGCAGTGAGCCGAGATCACACCATTGCATTCTGGCTTGGGAAAAAAGAAAAAACCCCCCTC
>NW_016900118.1:0-265 GCF_001698545.2 Rhinopithecus bieti | reverse complement strand
CATGTGTCTTTATAGCAGCATGATTTATAATCCTTTGGGTGTATGCCCAGTAATGGGATGGCTGGTCAAATGGTATTTCTAGTTTTAGATCCTTGAGGAATTGCCACACTGTCTTCCACAATAGTTGAACTAGTTTACAGTCCCACCAACAGCGTAAAAGTGTTCCTATTTCTCCACATCCTCTCCAGCAGCTGTTGTTCCCTGACTTTTAATGACCAAACACCGCATGTTCTCACTCATAGGTGGGAACTGAACAATGAAAACA
>NW_016900117.1:0-261 GCF_001698545.2 Rhinopithecus bieti | reverse complement strand
AGGAGAATGTACTTGTTTATAACATATATAACTTAACGTATTCCGGGGTACAAGGATACCATGTTGGCAACTTACTCTTAAACAGTTCCATGGGGAAATGTTCTTTGTACTTGCAACTTTTGGATACCTTTGAAGTAGCTTCAACATTTTTTAATATTAAACTTAAAAAACTAAAATTAAGATATCATTTGTCACCTATCAGATTTGTGGAAACGAAAATTTTAAAAAAAACCTTTTGGAAAAGCCGGGGCAAAAAAACCC
>NW_016900116.1:0-1018 GCF_001698545.2 Rhinopithecus bieti | reverse complement strand
CTACTCATCAAGCTGCTTCTTCAACACAACAAAGTGTCTCTAATACTTTACTTCTCCTTGTACAGTATTTGTTGTAGGAAGTTTAATTAGTTTTTTTTTCTCTCTCCCTTTTTTCAAGTTTACTGGAAAATTTCAATGATCAAATCTTCAGAGAACTGAGCTGAGTGTGGTGGCTTGGGCCTGTAGTCCTAGCTAACTGGGAGGCTGGTACAGGAGGACTGCTTAAACCCAGGAATTCCAGGCTGCAGGGAGCTATGACCTACCACTGCATTTCACCCTGGGTGACAAAGTGAGACTTCATCTTTAAAAAAAAAAAAAATTGTCCCAGCATGGTGGCTTATTCCTGCAATCCTAGTGCTTTGGGAGGCTGAGGTGGAAGGATCACTTAAGGCCAGGAGTTCAAGACCAACCTGGCCAACATAGTGAGACTCTGTCTAAAAAATATAAAAAATCAAAACAAAATAAATATAGAGTAGAAATAATCCAGAAAACTCTCTGACAGCCCATTTAGAATGGTTTGCTTTCAGAAGAACTAGCAAGACCTTTTATGGCCTCACCCTATGAAGTGCTCACACCCACGTGGCTCAAGGAAAGCACATGCTCTCTGAATCATTCAGCATCATTACAGCAATAAGAGAATGACATGTGGGCAGGCATGGTGCTAAGTCATTGCCTGTTGGTATTGCACGACTCGTTTTGGTTGCCTGAAGCTCCACATAGCTGTTTAATGTCAGTCATTTTCTTAAAGGTTGCTCTTTTACCATCAGTTCCAGACTCTACCATGGAGTGGCTTTAATTGTTGCCTGGATTAATCCAGATAGCTGATGTTTCACCCCTTTCAGCACCAAAACAAAATATTTTCAAAACTGTTCTCTATGGAATTTATCCTGTATTTATCCTTCCTCACATTTAAAATAGAGTATATTACATTTTATTTAACATTTCTGGAAGAATGCTATTATAAAATGTGATGCCCTTTGTCTAGAAAATGTATAGCCATGTCTGATTCATGTCTCAA
>NW_016900115.1:0-417 GCF_001698545.2 Rhinopithecus bieti | reverse complement strand
ACAATAAGGTCTAGGCTGAGGTGGTCTCAGATGGAGATGAGGAACTTCTTGGGAACTGGAGCAAAGGTAACTCTTGTTATGTTTTAGCAAAGAGACTGGCAGCATTTTGCCCCTGCTGTAGAGATTTCTGGAACTTTGAACTTGAGAGAGATGATATAGGGTATCTGGCAGAAGAAATTTCTAAGCAGCAAAGCATTCAAGAAGTGACTTGGGTGCTATTAAAGGCAATTTCATAAGGGATGCAGAGCATAAAAGTTTGGAAAATTTGCAGCCTGATAATGGGAGACACAAGAAAATTCCATTTTCTGAGGAGAAATTCAAGCCAGCTGCAGAAATTTGCGTAAGCAATGAGAAGCTGAATGTTAATCCTGAAGGCAATGAAGAAAATGTCACCAGGGCATCTCAGAGGTCTTCACA
>NW_016900114.1:0-415 GCF_001698545.2 Rhinopithecus bieti | reverse complement strand
CAGTTCCTTTCTCACAGTGGGATGTTGAGGCCCATGAGTGGTGAACCTGGTTCATGTGTCCTGGGATGACTGGCCTACATGTTGTGTCCACTTCTGTACTTTACAGTCTGTCTTGTAGCACATATGGGCTGTGTTCCTCCCTCTAGGACTATGTCAATTAGGGGCCACCAGGATCAGTTTCCCAGGGCATGACAGTCTCCTTTGTCTGGAAGCCGAGACCAGGTTGGCTGAAGGCAGTGGCCCAGTGAGGACTGAATTCTAGGGGATCTATGAGAAGAGGGAGATCAGTCTCCTGAATCATATGCTCTTCTGGCTGAAACAGCTAGATCCTGAGAAAATCCACACTACAAACATGGGCTCGCTTTTCATTCACTGCTAGAGCGGAGATTGGATAGAGGCTGCCACAGCCACTGTG
>NW_016900113.1:0-228 GCF_001698545.2 Rhinopithecus bieti | reverse complement strand
CCTCCATCCCTCACCATCTCCCTCCTCCCCTCCAGCTCTCACCATCTCCCTCCTCCCCTCCAGCTCTCACCATCTCCCTCCTCCCCTCCAGCTCTCACCATCTCCCTCCTCCAGGCCTCCCCATCTCCCTTCTCCCCTCCAGGCCTCCCCATCTCCCTCCTCCCTTCAGCTCTTCCCATCTTCCTCCTCCCCTCTAGCTCTCACCATCTCCCTCCTCCCCTTCAGCCC
>NW_016900112.1:0-415 GCF_001698545.2 Rhinopithecus bieti | reverse complement strand
AATATTGGCCCCACTCTCTTCTGGCTTGTAGGGTTTCTGCAGAGAGATCCGGTTAGTGTGATGGGCTTCCCTTTGTTGGTTAACCAAACTTTCTCTCTGGCTGCCCTTAACATTTTACCTTTCTTTCAACCTTGGTGAATCTGACGATTATGTGTCTTGGTGTACTCTTCTCCAGGAGTATCTTTGTGGTATTCTCTGTTACTTCCTGAATTTGAATGTTGGTCTGCCTTGCTAGGTTGGGGAAGTTCTCCTGGATAACATCCCGAAGAGTGTTTTCCAACTTGGTTCCATTCTCCCTGTCACTTTCAGGTACATTAATCAAACATAGATTTGGTCTTTTCTCATAGTCCCATATTTCTTGGAGGCTTTGTTTGTTCCTTTTCATTCTTTTTTCTCTAATCTTGTCTTCATGCTC
>NW_016900111.1:0-228 GCF_001698545.2 Rhinopithecus bieti | reverse complement strand
CAGAGTCTCGTTCTGTCGCCCAGGCTGGGGTGCAGTGGTTCGATCTCGGCTCACTGCAAGCTCCGCCTCCCGGGTTTACGCCATTCTCCTGCCTCAGCCTACCGAGCAGCTGGGACCACAGGCGCCCGCCACCTCGCCCGGCTAGTTTTTTGTATGTTTTAGTAGAGACGGGGTTTCACCGTGTTAGCCAGGATGGTCTCGATCTCCTGACCTCGCGATCCGCCCGTC
>NW_016900110.1:0-1103 GCF_001698545.2 Rhinopithecus bieti | reverse complement strand
ATAAGTGTGTGCACATGTGAATGTAAGCATGTATATGAGTGAGTGTATGCGCATGTGACTGAGTGTATGGGACTGTGAATGTGTGAGCTCATATGTGTGAGTGTATGTGCATGTGACTGAGTGTATGGGTATGTGTATGTGTGTGCTCATATGTGTGGGAATTTGTGTGGTATAGCTGTGTTAGTGTGATTGTGTGTGCATATGTTCATGTGTGAATGTATGTGTGTGTACGTGTGTGTGGGTGTGTGCATGTGTCAGCTTGTGTGCATGTGTGACTGTGAATGTGTAAGTGTGCATGTGTATGTGAATGTGTGTGTCCATGTGAATGTGTGTGCATGTGTGTGTGTTAGCATGCATGCGTATGTATGTGTGAGTCTGTGTGCATTTGTGTGCATGTATGCATGTGAATATGCGAGTGTGCATGTGTGACTTGTGCAAATGTGTGTCTGCCTATGAGTGTGCATGTGTGAGTGTGTGCATGTGTGAGTGTGGGTGGGGCGGTAGAACTAGTAATAATGAGTAGTTACCATGTGTTGAGAATCACTGCCAGCCAGCCACCAAGTCAAGCACACTTAGCATGAGTCATTGTCTTATTCCTTTTCCCAGTCAGTGGAGTGGCTGTGTGAGTTAGTGGAAGGTGCTGGACTTTGCCTTGGGGCAATCACTTAGCCACTCTGCCCAAATTTCCCCATACCAGCAGCAGAGCATTCTTGTGAGGATTAAATGAATTAATCTATGAAAACCCCTTAGCTAAGAGTCTCACATTTTAAGTCTTCAATAGGTGCTATAATTATTCAGTTCTTAAGGAAACCCTGAAGTGGTTATTATTATCTTTATTTCGTAATTGAGAAAACGAGGCTCAGAGAGACTAAGTGACTTTACCCAAAGCCACACAGCTAGGATGAGGAGGAGCAGAGATTTGAACTCAGTCCATGTGACTGTAAAGCTCTAGTCCTTCCATACTTCTCTGTGGAGGTCTATCTCTGCATCTGTATCTCCATCTGTATCTGTAATCTCTGCATCTGTATCTATGTCTGTAACTGTATCTGCATCTATCTGTATCTGGATCTGTACTGGATCTATCGGTATCTGCATCTGCATCT
>NW_016900109.1:0-203 GCF_001698545.2 Rhinopithecus bieti | reverse complement strand
ACGCCCTGCGCCCTGCACCTGCCTTCTGCGCCCCTCGCCTGCCTCCCGCGCCCCTTGCCTGCCTCCCACGCCCCACGCCCTGCACCTGCCTTCCACGCCCCTCGCCTGCCTCCCGCGCCCCTCGCCTGCCTCCCGCGCCCCTCGCCTGCCTCCCACGCCCCTCGCCTGCCTCCCATGCCCTGTACCTGCCTCCCACGCCCCTC
>NW_016900108.1:0-680 GCF_001698545.2 Rhinopithecus bieti | reverse complement strand
AAATTGCCAATTGTTCACAATTTTTTTCCCTCAGAGAACAGATGCGAGGAAATATTTCCCAGTTTCTTTTATAAGAGCAACATAAGCCTGATATCAAAGTCTAGCAAGGATATTGCAATAAATATATAAAGGTTGGGAGGCCGAGACGGGCGGATCACGAGGTCAGGAGGTCGAGACCATCCTGGCTAACACGGTGAAACCCTGTCTCTACTAAAAAAAATACAAAAAACTAGCCAGGCGAGGTGGCGGGCACCTGTAGTCCCAGCTACTCAGGAGGCTGAGGCAGAAGAATGGCGTAAACCCCTGAGGTGGAGCTTGCAGTGAGCTGAGATCCGGCCACTGCACTCCAGCCTGGGCGACAGAGCGAGACGCCGTCTCAAAAAAAAAAAAAAAAAAAAAAAAAAGAAATAGACCCACACATATACAGTAAACTGATTTTCAACAAAGTCACCAAAGCAAGAAAATACTTTTGTTTAAATTTATTTTAATATTTGTTAATTTGTAGAGACAGGGTCTTGCTCTGTCTTCCAGGCTGAGGTACAGTTGCATCATTATAGTTCATTGCAGCCTCAAACTCTTAGGCTCAAGTGATCTTTCGCCACTGCCTTCCAAAGTGCTGGGATTGTAGGTGTGAGCCACTTGTCTAGCCAAGATTTGTTTTCTTTCTTTTTTTTTTTTTT
>NW_016900107.1:0-682 GCF_001698545.2 Rhinopithecus bieti | reverse complement strand
CAGACCAAGACCCACTTTCTGAGTTGACTCTTAGTGCCAGAGGTTTACTGAGCCTGGACTCCAAACTGAAGTGATTGCTAGAGGTTTGGAAACACCCTAAGAGAGAACCCTGTTACTAATTCTTTTCATGTGGCACCCTCTGGTCCCAAGGGCTGCTCATTAGGATATAGAAACAGTGGATTCTTTCACTTTCTTCTTAGCATGGCAGTTGTAGAGAGTTACACAATATGCCACAATCATTTTCAGGTACCACATCACCTCCTTTGAGCCTTTGGTAAAAGGAAATGCTTTTTTCTAAGACTTCTTTTTTTTGTTTTGAGGGGGGCGAAATTTCGCTCTTGTTTCCCAGGTTGGAGTACAATAGCGTGATTTCTGCTCAATGCAACCTCCACCTCCCAGGCTCAAGCGATTCTCCTGCCTCAGCCTCCCGAGTAGCTGGGATTACAGGCACACACCACCATGCCTGGCTAATTTTGTATTTTAGTAGAGATGGGGTTTCGCCATGTTGGTCGGGCTGATCTCGAACTCCCAACCTCAGGTGATCTGCCCACCTCCGTATCCCAAAGTGCTGGGATTATAGGCATGAGCCATTGTGCCCAGCCTTTTATCTAAGACTTCTGTACCTTTCCAGCTGTTCTAGTAACTGGGAATTGTGAGTACTTTTTTTTTTTTTTTTTTTTTT
>NW_016900106.1:0-679 GCF_001698545.2 Rhinopithecus bieti | reverse complement strand
CCTTCCTTCCTTCCTTCCTTCCTTCCTTTTCATTCCTTCCTTCCTTCCTTCCTTTCTTTTCTTTCCTTCCTTCCTTCCTTTCTTTTCTTTCCTTCCTTTCTTCTTTTTTTTCTTTCTTTCTTTTCTCTCTCTCTCTTTCTCTCCCTCTCTCTTTCTTCTTCCTCTTCTTCTTTCTTTCCTTCTTTCTTTCTTTCTTTTTTCTTCTTTCCTTTTCTTTCTTTTCTTTTAAAAGCTCTACTGATATAGCATTGACATTTAAAATTGTACATATTTAAGCTGTACAACTTGATTTTTTAAACTCTAAACAATAGTTTCATTTATTTGTTTATTTAAATAATATTTATTTATTTTTATTATATTTTAAGTTCTGGGATACATGTGCAGAATGTGCAGGTTTGTTACATAGGTATACATAGGTTTGTTACATATGTGCCATGGTGGTTTGCTGCACCCATCAACCTGTCATCTACTTCAGGTATTTCTCCTCATGATATCCCTCCCTTTGCCCCATCCCCAACTTGATGTTTTGATACAGATTGTGAAATGATCACCACAATACAACTAATTAAATATCTACCTCTTCTACATAGTTACCCTTTGTGTGTGTGTTGAGAAGATTTAAGATCGATCATCTTCCGATCTGAAGTTTTCTTTGTGGGAAAGGTTCTGATAATGAATT
>NW_016900105.1:0-743 GCF_001698545.2 Rhinopithecus bieti | reverse complement strand
AAAAACATTTTAGTAATTCTTCTCTGATTATAAAAATAATATATCAAACAACCAATATTAATATTTTGTCTTTCATTTTTTATGCATATGTATGTGTGTAATTGAGACATATAAACACATATATTTTGGATTAAAGTGAAATTATATTGTTTTATATTTTGCATTCTCCATATAAGATTATAATGTATGCCTTTTGTATTCATTACAATTCTTCAAAATGACATTTTGATACCTATATAGCATTGTTTCTTTTGGAAACAGCATGTCATATTTAAGCAAGCTCTATTGTTATCCATTTTGATTCTTTTACATTTTTTACTATTATTACGAACGTAAGTTTCTGTGTTTCTGATTCTTTCCTTTATACAAGGTTCTAGAAGTGGAATTACTAGGTCAAAGGGTCTGAATATTTTCTAGGAATATTCTCTGTTTTTTCTTTATGCTATTCATTCATAATTTTAAAAAATATCTATTATCTACCATGGACTGGGGACTGTGCCAGATGTTAGAGATACAGTGGTGAAAAGAGAGACTCAGGTCCTACTTCACAGAGACTAAAGAATCTAAGTGATGATACAAACAACCCAAGTATTATAGTAGAGAAGTATAGGGGCCTGCCGTGTGGAGGATGGACAAGACAGGAAAAGTACCTGAGTATCTGAGATCTGGGAGTCAGAGAGCCTTCCTAAACAATCTATCATCTCACTTGATAACAAAATGATGTGCAGAAGCTAGCAAGAAAT
>NW_016900104.1:0-989 GCF_001698545.2 Rhinopithecus bieti | reverse complement strand
AAAGTATTTTGTAGAGCATTGAAACCTATGGTGACAAAGGAAATATACCCAGATAAAACCAAAAGAATCTTTCTGAGCAACTGCCTTTTGATGTGTGAATTCATCTCACAGGATTACACTATTATTTTCATTGAGCAGTTTGCTAACATTGTTTTCTTGCAGTCTGCAATTTGATATTTCAGAGCCCTTTGAAGCGTTTGGTGAAAAGGAAATATCCTCATATAAAACTAGAAATAAGCTTTCTGAGAAACCACTTTGTGTTGTGTTAATTCATCTCACATGTGACACGATACTTTTCATGGATCAGTTTGTTAGCACTGTTTTGGAGAATCTGAGAAGGGATAATTTGGATCCCATTGAAGCCTATGGTGACTAAAGAACTGTCCTCAGATAAAACTGGTAAGAAGCGTTCTGAGAAACTTCTTTGTAATGTATGAATGCACCTCACAGAGCTACACCTTTGTTTTATGGAGCAGTTGGCTAACACTGTTATCGTAAAATCTGCAAAGGGACATTTTGGAGTGCATTGAGGCCTATAATGAAAAGGAAATATCCTCAGACAAAACGAGAAAGAAGTTTTCTGAAAACTGCTTCATGATGTGTGTATTCATCTCACAGAGCTACACTGTTCTTTTCAATGAGCAGTTTGATAACACTTTTCCCGTGGAATCTGCAATAGGATATTTCAGAGCACAATGAAGTCTGTGGTGACAAAAGAAATATCCTCAGAAAAAAAAAAGAAAGAAGTTTTCTGAGAAACTGCACTCTGTTGACTCAATTCATCTCACAGAGTTACACTCTTCTTTTCAATGAGCAGTTTGCTAGCACTGTTTTCTTGGAATCTGCAGTGGGGTATTTGGGACTGCATTGAAGCTTAGGGTGACAAAGGAAATATCCTCAGACAAAAAATTGAAAAAACTTTCTGAGAAACGGATTTGTGATTTCTGAATTCATCTCACAGAGGTGCACGAATCCTTTCATGGAGTAGT
>NW_016900103.1:0-228 GCF_001698545.2 Rhinopithecus bieti | reverse complement strand
ACCAATATGGTGAAACCCAGTCTCTACTAAAAAACACACAAAAAAATTAGCCGGGCGTGGTGGCACACACCTGTAAACCCAGCTACTCAGGAGGCCGAGGCAGGAGAATTGCTCGAACTGAGGAGGCAGAGGTTGCGGTGAGCCAAGATCGTGTCCCTGCACTCCAGCCTGGGCGGCAGAGGGAGACTCCACCTCAAAAAAAAAAAAAAAAAAGAAAAATTTTTTTTT
>NW_016900102.1:0-999 GCF_001698545.2 Rhinopithecus bieti | reverse complement strand
TTTGCATCTATTTGATTCTTCTATTTTTTCTTCTATATTAGTCTGGCTAGTGGTCTATCTATTTTGTTGATGTTTTCAAAAAATCAGCTCCTGGATTCATTGATTTTTTGAAGGGTTTTTTTTTTTTTGTTTGTTTGTTTCTATCTCCTTCAGTTCTGCTCTGATCTTAGTTATTTCATGTCTTCTTCTAGCTTTTGAATTTGTTTGCTCTTGCTTCTCTAGTTCTTTTAATTTTGTTGTTGAGGTGTCAATTTTAGATATTTCCTACTTTCTCTTGTGGGCATTTAGTGCTATAAATTTCCCTCTATACACTGCTTTAAATGTGTCCCAGAGATTCTGGTATGTTGTGTCTTTGTTCTCATTGGTTTCAAAGAGCATCTTTATTTCCACCTTCATTTTATTATTTACTCAGTAGTCATTCAGGAGCAGGTGATTCAGTTTCCATGTAGTTATGCAGTTTGGAGTGAGTTTCTTAATCCTGAGTTCTCATTTGATTGCACTGTGGTCTGAGAGACTGTTATGATTTCTCTTCTTTTGCATTTGCTGATGCGTGTTTTACTTCCAATTTTGTGGTCAATTTTGGAATAAGTGTGAGAACGTGCTGAGAAGAACGTATATTCTGTTGATTTGGAGTGGAGAGTTCTGAGAATGTCTATTAGGTCTGCTTAGCCCAGAGCTGAATTCAAGTCTGAATATCCTTGTTAATTTTCTGTCTGATCTGTCTGATATTGACAGTGGGGTGTTATAATCTCCCACTATTATTGTGTGGGAGTCTAAGTCTCTTTGTATGTCTCTAAGAACTTGCTTTATGGATCTGGGTGCTCCTGTATTGGGTGCATTAATATTTAAGATAGTTAGCTCTTCTTGCTGCATTGTTCCATTTACCATTATGCGATGCCCTTCTTTATCTGTTTTGATCTTTGTTGGTTTAAAGTCTATTTTATCAGTGATTAGGATTGCAACTCCTGCTTTTTTTTACTTTCCATTTTCTTGGTAAAT
>NW_016900101.1:0-222 GCF_001698545.2 Rhinopithecus bieti | reverse complement strand
CTGTGTGTGTGTCTGTGTATGTGTGTGTCTGTGTGTCTGTGTGTCTGTGTGTGTCTGTGTGTGTGTGTGTGTGTGTGTGTGTGTCTCTGTGTGTCTGTGTGTCTCTGTGTGTGTGGTGTCTGTGTGTGTTGTGTGTGTGTCTGTGTGTCTGTGTGTCTGTGTGTGTGTCTGTGTGTCTGTGTGTCTGTGTGTCTCTGTGTGTGTGTCTGTGTGTGTGTGTGT
>NW_016900099.1:0-948 GCF_001698545.2 Rhinopithecus bieti | reverse complement strand
TGTTCACATTTTAACATTGCTCAAATTGGAAGATGTCTCACAATCCATGGCATGTCATAGTTTAATTAGCAGCATGTTTTCCTTAATATATAAAATAATAGTATATCTTACACTTGATTGTATCTTTTAATCAGTGAAATATAGTGTATCCTGTATGTTTATCTCTTGAAGGTAATGTGTCCCTGAAGAAATGGTTAAAGTCAGTTTATAGCATCAATAGGTAGAATTTTAACTTTCCTTCTAAAGCATACCAACACACAATGTGCACACCTTTTATGTTTTAGGATGAATCCGTTCTGTTAATTTTAGGGAAAGAAATTAATACGTCACACCTCCTTCCCCATTGCTATAAATACATTTGTTATAGTTATTTGGAAATGCCATAAGGGAACTGGGTTTTCCTGTCTATAAATGTAGTCCTTTAGATTTTGCCTGTAATGTGGTATTGGTTCTTACAAAACTCTAAATAGTATATATAGTATTTTCAAGCTGAAAAGTCTCTGGAGATATGATGTTAAAAGGTGTATCCATGCCTCAAGAATCACCCCCCTCCAAAAAACAAGGTAGTGTGGCATAATCAAGTAAGTTGGGGAAATGTGGCATTAAATAAGATTTAACCTGTCTTTACTGTATAATTTAGAACTTTTAAGATGTTGTATACAGTGAATCTGCAAAACGGATATGGCCCACAGCATTTGAGACTTGATGTCAGAACCCCTTTTTTGTGAACCATCTATTGAAGTCTCAGTGGACACAAAGTGCTTTGCAGAACACAGTTTTGGAAAGTCTGATAACTACAGTAACGTGATCCAGTATTGCCTGGAAATGAGCTGTTATGTTTAATTGACTGTATTGAAGTGTTTTCATTAACTGTCAAGAGTTTTGTTTCATTTTGAATTGAAATCTTTCTAAATTGTATAAAATGTTCCATCTTAATAGTGAATATAA
>NW_016900098.1:0-201 GCF_001698545.2 Rhinopithecus bieti | reverse complement strand
CCTCAGTGGTTTTTTTCTTTGGTTTGTTTCATGTAAGTTATTCCATCTTGTTGAGAAGCAGAAGTCTATGTTCTTAGGTATTCGTTCATGTTTATTTTCTCTGTATTTAAGGATCAAACATGTTTGGCTGCAGAAACACCTTTTAAAACTTATTTTGTTGTTCTTGTATATGACTTTTTTCCTTTCCCATTGTATCTTCTT
>NW_016900097.1:0-203 GCF_001698545.2 Rhinopithecus bieti | reverse complement strand
GGGAGATCTGGGAGCTGCATTTTCTTTCTTTTTTTTTGAGATGAAGTCTCTTGCTCAGTCCCTCAGGCTGGAGCGCAGTAGAGCAGTGGTGCAATCTCAGCTCACTGCAAGCTCCGCCTCCCGGGTTCACGCCATTCTCCTGCCTCAGCCTCCCAAGTAGCTGGGACTACAGGCGCCGGCCACCTCGCCCGGCTAATTTTTTG
>NW_016900096.1:0-203 GCF_001698545.2 Rhinopithecus bieti | reverse complement strand
TCTGTCTGTCTGTCTTTCTGTCTTTCTGTCTGTCTTTGTGTCTTTCTCCCATTCTTTCTTTCTGTCTGTCTTTCTGTCTTTCTTTCTGTCTTTCTGTCTTTCTTTCTGTCTTTCTTTCTGTGTGTCTGTCTTTCTGTCTTTCTATATCTTTGTGTCTTTCTGTCTTTCCGTCTGTCTGTCTTTCTGTCTGTCTTTCTGTCTGT
>NW_016900095.1:0-677 GCF_001698545.2 Rhinopithecus bieti | reverse complement strand
CAGCATGAGGAGGAGCCCAGGGGCCCGAGCCTGCAGTGTCCATGTGACCACGGGAAACTCACTCTGGGCCAGCGCAGGTGAGGAGCTCCAGTCCCAGGTCAGCAACCTTGCAGCTGAGATGAGGGATGGACAGCTTTATTTTCTCTGGAGCCTCTCATTGGGAATCAGACAACCCCAGAGGGCATCTGTGCCTGCCCTTGGTGACAGCATACTCCAATCTCGTTATTCATTAATGTGATGGCCAGTCACTGAGCACCTGGCAGACACTGGTTTTCCGTCATCTCACACTCAGCTCTGTCCAAGGTGGGATTTGTCTTTCAAGGCAGGAGCCATCGTCACACCCAGGATGAGTCATCTTCTTCTGGGCTAGGTTAGAGTTGTCTGTTATGCCAAGGAATGGAGCTGGGTTGGAGTGGGGTAAGGAGTGATGGGGAAGAGAGGCAGGGTCTCAGCCCAACCTCAGTACCAGGGCAGCTGGGGTGCCCTGTTTCATCTTGCTGGACTGGCTCACTTTGGGGCTGGTGGATTTGTCAGGTTGGAAATTGCTTTCTTCATCTAGAACAGAGAAAGGGGAGGGGCTGGAGGAGGGATGTAGAGGAGGTTGACAGGGCGGCACCAGCATTTTAGTCCCCTAAGGGTGGTTTCTGGGTGAATAGTAGAGCCTGTGCCACCCCACT
>NW_016900094.1:0-1637 GCF_001698545.2 Rhinopithecus bieti | reverse complement strand
ACTCAACACAAGTCCTCCAGAGTTAGAGCATGCAGTCCAGGAGTTGGGAGCTGAGTCCTGGCCGTCTCAAATCTTCCAGAAATGAAGCCAGTTGACTGAATCCACCTTATATAACAGTGAAACCCTCAAAGTCATCAAATAGGATAAAAGGAAAACCCCATCCAAAGGTCAGCAACTTCAAAGATTGAAGAAACATAACACTGCAAAGATAAAAAAGAACCAGTGCAAGAACTCTGATAACTCAAAAAACCAGAGTGCCATCGTTCCTCCAAACAGCTGCACCACTTCTCCAGCAAGGGGTCTGAACCAGGCTGAGATGGCTGAAATGACAGAAATAGAATTCAGAATATGGATAGGAATGAAGATCATCAAGATGCAGGAGTATATTGAAAGCCAATCTAAGGAAGCTAAGAATCATGATAACAATGCAGAAACCAACAGACAAAATAGCCAGTACAGAAAAGAATGTAACCAACTTGATAGAGCTAAAAAACACACTACAATAATTTGATTAATAGCAGAATAGACCAAGTGGAAGAAAGTATCTCAGGGTTTGAAGACTGGCTTTCTGAAAGAAGACAGGCAGACATGAATGAAGAAAATAAAATACCAAGAAGGAACAAAACCTCTGAGAAATATGGGATTATGTAAAGAGACCAGATCTATGACTCATTGGTGTCCCTGAAAGAGATGGAGAGAGTATAAGCAACTTGGGAAATATATTCCAGGATATCATTTATGAGAACTTCCCTGACCTAGCTAGAGAGAATGACATTCAAATTCAGAAAATGCAGAGAATCCTAGTAAGATAGTTCACAAGAAGATCATCCCCAAGACACAAACACATTAGATTCTCCAAGGTCAAAATGAAAAAAAATATATATATATTAAAGGCAGCCAGAGAAAGGTCAGGTCACCTACAAAAGGAACCCCATCAGGCTAACAGTGAAACTTTCAGTGGAACCCCTACAAGCCAGAAGAGATTGGTGGCCTACCTTCAACATTCTTAATAAAAGAAATTCCAACCGAGAATTTCATATCTGGCCAAATTAAGCTCCATAAGTGAAAGAAGAATAAGATCCTTTTCAGACAAGCAAATGCTGGGAGAATTTGTCATGACAAGACCTACCTTATAAAAGCTCCTGAAGAAAGCACTAAATGTGAAAGGGAAAGACCATACCAGCTACTACAAAACATACTGAAGTATGCAGACCAGTGATAGTATAAAGCAACCACACAAAGAAGACCACATAATAACCAGCTAACATCATGATGACAAGATCAAATCCACACATATCAATACTAACCTTGAATGTAAATTGGCTAAATGCCCCAATTAAAAGGCACACCATTGCAATCCAGATAAATAATTAAGACTCATTGGTATGCTGTCTTCAAGAGACTCATCTCACATGCAATGACACTCATAGGATCAAAATAAAGGGATGGAGAAAATCTACCAAGCAAATGGAAAACAAAAAAAAATCAGGGGTTACAATCCTAACTTCAGACAAAACAAACTTTACAAACCAACAAAGTAAAAAAAACAACACACACACAAAGAAGGGCATTACATAACGGTGAAGTGTTCAACTGAACAAGAAAACTTAACTATTCTAAATATTAATACATATGCA
>NW_016900093.1:0-912 GCF_001698545.2 Rhinopithecus bieti | reverse complement strand
TCCAATTGTGTCCTGTTGCAAAAGAAAACATTCTTATTGTATTTATGCAAATAATTATGTAGCCATAAATTAAGAATACTTGCAAATAGCTTCCAGATTCTGGGCAAATCAGGTAGAGAGAAACAAATATGCTCCAAATTTTGTTCACAGGAATATATTTTATTCAGTTGTTAAAAGCTGTAAGTAGCTCAAAAGAAAAGTTTTCTTGGCTCTCTGAAAACAAAAGGATCAAAGGATCAGCCATGTTTTAAGCAAAAAAAAAAAAAGGCAAAGGAAAAGATTAGTTCAGTTTTCTATTAGTTCATCCCATTCAGTAAGCCCCTGTTCTGCTTAATATTCAAGAACATTTCAGCTCTCCATGAGAGTCCTGAAGGTTTTTTCCTTTATTCTAATGTTGCAATCTCCAAAGCTATCAGAAACTTGCATTCAAGAGCACCTGTCCAAGTTTTATTACTGATTATAAAACCACCCTCTAAAGAGTATCAGAGCAAGACAACAATTATCTGTGGATGAGAAGACATTTTAGGACAGCCAAAGTCAAACACAATTGACAAGAACATTATAATTGTTATGTTAAATTATTGTGTGCCACAGAGGTTACAAATGTTCTTGTCAAATGTGTGCTAAGGCATATCAAAATTATAGGAATCTTATACAATTTTGAAATACATGCTAATAAGGTATTTATATGAATATAGCCCAAAGAACGCTAAGCACCATTTTATATTTGGCCATGTTTTCTGCATGATTTCAATACATTAAATAAGCAGACTATGTCTTTTCGGACTGTAGGGGACCTATTTTTTATCTTTGAATATGATCTTGGCAGGTTTGTCAAATATCAAAGGTTTAAAACACTGGATATCACAAAATAGAACCCTAGGTTACCATAAGTCATTTGTTTATCCAAAA
>NW_016900092.1:0-216 GCF_001698545.2 Rhinopithecus bieti | reverse complement strand
TTATATATATCTCTCTATATATATCTATTATCTATATTCTATGTCCTTGTACTTTAACCAAGATATTTGTTCTATTTGTTCTGGACATGCCCAGGCATGTTCCAGCTCACAGCCTCTGCCTCTTCCTTATTTGGAAATGTTACTTCTCTAAGTCCTTTCGCAAGCAACTTCCTCTTTTCCTTTTGTTCTCCATTGCCTTTACCTATTTAGGAAAGT
>NW_016900091.1:0-266 GCF_001698545.2 Rhinopithecus bieti | reverse complement strand
CCTCATCCTGCTCTCCTACACCCGGGTGCTGGTGGTCGCCCTGGGTGTTGGGAGGGTCGCAGGGTGCCGCAAGGCCTTCAACACGGTGGCATCCCACCTCACTGTGGCCATGCTCCACTACGGCTGTGCCACGGCCATGTATGCCAGGCCCCTGAGTAGCTGCTCCCTTGAGGAGGACAAGCTGGTCACGTCATCTACATCAACGTCACCCCGCTGCTGTACCCGGCCATCTACACACTGCGAAACCGTGACATGGAGGAGGCCCT
>NW_016900090.1:0-264 GCF_001698545.2 Rhinopithecus bieti | reverse complement strand
CATTCTGCACATGTATCCCAGAACTTAAAGGATAATTAAAATATATATATTTTCCTAAACAATTAAGCTAGATTGGAGTTGGAAGTTGTACTCCCAGATATCAGAAAGTAAATCCTTGAAGGACTTCTGATACTTTCTCTGTGGTGAAAATAGTTACACTTGGAAGAACCACTTACTTCTTTGGTTTTGGCCCCAATTGAAAAAAAAAACCATACATATCCACATTTTCCTCAGATTCTTTGAAATTCCACTGGCAACTTCCTG
>NW_016900089.1:0-414 GCF_001698545.2 Rhinopithecus bieti | reverse complement strand
CAAGCTTAGAATGTTTTAAAATTTGCACAATAGGAGTTTTCTTATTTTCTGACAGTAATATTGCAGAAGAGACTTTTTTTTTTAACCACTAGGGAATGCTAAAATATCAACTGATCAACTATAATGGAAATTTTTTTTTTAATTTTAGATATTCTGATTGCTGCATCTTTTCTGTTTAGCAAATTAAAAGGACTTAGTAGCCTCTATGGATTGGGGTGAGAGGGTGGACATCGAGAACACTATTTTAGATTTGTTTCAAGTCACATCATTTCACAGTGATTCTAACTCGGAACATTCCTTGTAGATAAACAAATTTTATTCTCTTCCTCTAGTTTTGCAGTTCTCAAAAGTGTACTAGAAACAAATCTGCCTCTTTTGTTAGTTAAGCAAAGCTGAGCCCATATTCATGTAAGG
>NW_016900088.1:0-910 GCF_001698545.2 Rhinopithecus bieti | reverse complement strand
ATTTTGGAGAAGAAGCTACCAAGAGTTATTCAGGAGTATAGCAACGAGTATGGTGATAAAGGATATATCCTCAGACAAAACTGGAAAGAAGATTTCTGTGAAACTGCTCTGTGTTAGGTATATTTATTCGTTTCGCATAGTTAAATCTTTAATCATATTACGCAGTTCGGAAAATCCATCATGCACCGATCCGCGAAGGGACATTCGGGAGCACATTCAGGCCTACCATGAAAGAGGAGATATTTTCAGATAAAACTGGATGGAAGCTTTCTGAGAAACAACTTTGTCATGTATGCATTCCACTCAGGACGTTATACCTCTTTTCTCACAGGTCACTGTTTGAATACTGCTCCTGTTAACCTGAAAAGTGATATTTCGGAACGCATTGAGGACTATGGTGAATAGTGAAATATACTCAAATAAAATCAAGGAAGAAGCGTTCCAAGAAACTGCTCTTGGATATGTGCATTCACCTCACAGAGATAATGCTTACACTATGTTGCCCAGTTTTGAAACTCTGTCTTTGAAGAATCTGTGAAGGGATATTTAGTGATGCCCGGAGGCTTTTGGTGAGCGTGGAAACGTCTTCCAGTGAAACCTGCAGAGAAACGTTTTGAGCAACTGTTTTGCAATGTGTGTATTCGCCTCCTAGAGTTACACCATTCTTTGGATTGAAGAGCTTGACATCACTGTTTTGTGGAATCTAAGGAGGGACATTTGCAAACGATCCTTAGAATATGGAGAAAGAAATATCCTCAGGTAAAATCCAGTAGGAAGCTTTCTGTGAAACTGCTCTGTGTTGTCTTAATTCCTCTCACTGAGATAAGCCTCTGTTTTCATTGAACAGTTTTCTAGCCCTGTGTATGTTTAGCGTGTGATGGGATATTTGGGAGCACTTCGAGGGTAATGG
>NW_016900087.1:0-903 GCF_001698545.2 Rhinopithecus bieti | reverse complement strand
TTTTCAAAATATAACCTGGAGGAGACGAGTAACTTGCTGGGCAAATTTCCTGTTTTTTTTCGGTGTGTACTCTACAGAGTACATGGTCACATCATCAAATGGAACAGAACTCTTAAAAGCAATATTTAAAGGTTTGCAACTCTCTGTTGGAATCAATTTGTGTGGCACATAGATCTGAAAGTGCTCAAACCATCAAATTTTCCAGATGGGTTGGGAATCTGTTCCTGCTTCTTAATAAGTCCTTGATGACCATTTTCCCATGCTGGAAAATCTTCCTTCATGGTGCTTTTCCTAGGAAAGGAAAATTGTTACTTCTTCTCTGAGAAACTGGCCTGATGGGAACTACATGGTTGGCCTGACATGGAACATAGTCAGGATGGCTTGTGCTGTTTAATAGCATGCTACCTGTAGGAGGCACATACTCTGGTACTTTCTTGACCTCAGGTGATGGGATTTCCCATGGTTGAAAACATTCACGGAATTCAGTGTTTCCTTCAAAGTGAGCATTCTGGGTCACTCTGGTGTGTACAGGTCTGCAAATTTTGCAGTTTCACCAATAAGACCCTGAAAGTCATACCGGTGAGTTGTGAGATCCTCAAAGCGTTGCTCAGTTGGTTTGCAAACTTCTTTTGGCCTTTCAAACTTGAGTTCAAGCTGATGAGGTATATAATCAAGGCGATGACTTGTAATGCCATTAAAACGGGCTGTAGAACGTTTGACCACAGAGGAGGGTTTAAAGCTTTGCCTAGGCTTTATCTCCTGAGGAACAAAGTCATCCTGAAATGTAGTTGAATTTCCAAATTTCACAGTAGGGGGGTGGAAAGTTTGTTCTGGCTTATAAAGTTCACTTTTATGAAGGTCATAAGCTCTATAATCATCTTGAAAATTAAAACAAAGTAAAAT
>NW_016900086.1:0-215 GCF_001698545.2 Rhinopithecus bieti | reverse complement strand
ACCCTGTGGTGCCCAACCTGTACACTCTTTTGTCCTCAATACCTTCTTCCACAACTCACTATTCCATTTTGATTTTAAAGATTTTTTTTCACTATTCTCCTACACCCCTTGTCCCAGCCTCTCTTTGCTTTTACCTGGACTGACCCTGACACCCATTAGTCCCAGCAGCTTACTCGGGCTGTACTGCCACAAGGCTTCAGGGACAGCCCTCATTA
>NW_016900085.1:0-415 GCF_001698545.2 Rhinopithecus bieti | reverse complement strand
TTACCTGGTTCTTCTGTCTCACAGCTCTTAAGATTCTTTCCTTTGTCTCAACTTTGGATAACCTGATGACAACGTGCCTGGGCAAAGATCTTTTGGGATGAGTTTCCCACGTGTTCTTTGTGCTTCTCGTATCTGGATGTCTGGGTCTCTCGCTAGACTGGGGAACGTTTCCTTGATTATTCCCCAAATATGTTTTCCAAGCTTTTAGAATTCTCTTCTTCCTCAGGAACACCAATTATTGTTAGGTTTGGTCATTTAACATAATCCCAGACTTCTTGGAGGCTTCTTTCATATTTTCTTATTCTTTTCTCTTTGTCTTTGTTGGATTGGGTTAATTCAAAGACCTTGTCTTTGAGCTCTGAATTCCTTTCTTCTATTTGTTCAATTCTATTGCTGAGACTTTCCAGAGCATTTC
>NW_016900084.1:0-717 GCF_001698545.2 Rhinopithecus bieti | reverse complement strand
TGCACCATTTATTAAACAGGGAATCCTTTCCCCATTTCTTATTTTGTCACATTTGTCAAAGATCAGATGATTGTAGATGTGTAGTGTTATTTCTGAGGCCTCTGTTCAGTTTCATTGATCTGTATATCTGTTTTGGTACCAGTACCATGCTGTTTTACTTACTGTAGCCTTGTAGTATAGATTGAAGTCAGGTAGCATGATGCCTTCAGCTTTGTTATTTTGCTTAGGATTGTCTTGGCAATGCAGCCTCTTTTTTGGTTCCATATGAACTTTAAAGTAGTTTTTTCCAATTCTGTGAAGAAAGTCACTGGTAGCTTCATGGGGATGGCGTTGAATCTATAAATTACCTTGGACAGTATGGCCATTTTCACGATGTTGATTCTTCCTATCCATGAGCATGGAATGTTCTTCCAATTGTTTGTGTCCTCTTTTATTTTGTTGAGCAGTGGTTTGTAGTTCTCCTTGAAGAGGTTCTTCACATCCTGCATCTATTGAGATAACCATGTGATTTTGTTATTGGTTCTGTTTATGTGATGGATTACGTTTATTGATTTGCATATGTTGAACAAGACTTGCATTCCAGGGATGAAGCCAAACTGATCATGGTTGATAAGCTTTTGATGTGCTGCTGGATTCGGTTTGCCAATATCTTACTGAGGATTTTCACATCTATCTTTGTCAGGAATATTGGTCTAAAATTCTCTTTTTTTTGTTGTA
>NW_016900083.1:0-431 GCF_001698545.2 Rhinopithecus bieti | reverse complement strand
ACATAAGTATGAAAAAATATTTTAAATATTAATTAAGAACTAGATTAGATAATTTCTTGGGATGCTCTTCCTATTATGTATGAAATATTTTAAATCTCGAAAGAATATCTTTTACTTATTTCTTTTAAAACAACTGTATGGTAAGTAATCATTAGGGCTACTGACAATTTATTTTCTCTGCAGCATGTGCATTATACTTCTCTGAGCACTTTGAGGTCAGTTGTGTCATTTTGACTAATGTAGGGAAACACACTATGAGAAGAAAATATGCTGCTTTCCCAGAAAGTTTTTTCTTATCCCAACTTGGAGATTGCAGAATCACCTGTGCCAGCAGACCTGCCGTCACCTGCATTGCATTATAGCTATGTTGAACAGAGCAGATCTGCTCATTGAGTCTTTTATGTATATATATATATATATTTTAAGTTCTA
>NW_016900082.1:0-1247 GCF_001698545.2 Rhinopithecus bieti | reverse complement strand
TGATCACATAGAAAATATATGTTTGGGTAGTTAGAGAGAGAGATTTGGAAGAATAGACATGTACTAAAATGTTCTTAGGTGAATAGGATTGGGAGAGGGCAGCAAGAGAAAATCACGTTTTCCCTATAAACTTCTATATTTTTTTGTCTTGTTAGAGTAAGTTCAAAACATTAAAATGTATTTATTTGTTTTTTAAACGCTTAACTCTGTCTTAACCTTTCTAATGTCTGATCACTTGTGATGAAGCCTGGGCCTAGCCTGTATGCTTCTCTTTTGAAGAAGATGTGGTGCACCTTTCAAGAGAGAACCCTGGCTTCTACTTCCTGGCCTGTACTGCTTTCTAAGCTCCTCTATCTGATGCTCTTATTTCAGTGATCCATCCCTTCAGCCACTTTCTGGCCAATGTCCTCAGTTTCTTTGCTTCTTTATATTTCATTTGTACTTTCTAGGCTGATAATTGGTAGGCAAAATCACACAGACTTATGATTAGTGACCCTATAGATGTGTGTTCTGCAGCCTCAGTTGTTCCCTTAAGATATCCCAGCAGCACTTGTTTTCCCCAGTTACCACTCTCCTGAAATGTGAGTGGTGTTTCAGACATTTGTCTTTCCTCAAACTTTTAAGGCTGCCGTTGTTTCTCTCTAGCAGCAAGTGGCTGTGTCTTCTGCTCTGTGGGGAACATGGAAACTCCACAAAGTACTTGCCACTAAATATGCAGTCTTCCTGCTCTTTTGCCAAGGCAAACAGGCCACCTGTGCTGGGTCGCAGCCCTACCTGTCTCCTTCTGGATACTCCCTACGTGGGTTATCCCTGCTGGCCGTTGCCTCTCTTCCTCTTTTCCTCATTCATACATCACAAGAGTAAATACAGGGCCTTTGATGCCTATACCATCTGGTTCTTTGTTTCCTCTCTGACTTCTCTGTGGTATACCTATACTTAGAGAAAAGAAGGAAGAATATTTGGGTAGAATAATGAGAAAGCAGCATGAGCTGAAACGAGTAAGAAGACCTCAAGAGTAAAGATGCAGAACATGATGAAATAAACCTAAACCTTATGTCCCCTACCCAGACTTCGGGGACAGTAAGGAACATATTTCACTCTTAGCTGAGCAAATGAAGGTTAATTGTTAGAACTATCAGATTATACCATTTTAATTTTTTACCTAGAGTTATAATCCTGATTGTCATACTTTGATATTTGTGTTCTATTCCAATTTTGAAAACAAATGAAACATAAAACTTTATCTA
>NW_016900081.1:0-429 GCF_001698545.2 Rhinopithecus bieti | reverse complement strand
ACTTTACAAGCTGATGTGAGTTATCTGGAAGAATAAAGTGAAAATAGTGATCACTTGGAAAAGAAGAGTACGGGGAGAATATGGGTCCTGTAGGATATGACAAATTCTAGAAAGTGACATTAACTAAATCAGTTAATATTGCTCAAGATCAAGATAACAGAAGGAGCCTGGCACAGTGGCTCACTGCCTGTAATCCCAGCACTTTGGGAAGGCCAAGGTGAATGGATCACTTGAGCCCAAGAGTTTGAGACCAACCTGGGCAACATAGTGAGACCCCCCTCCCTGTGAAAAAATACAAAATGTAGCTGGGCGTGGTGGCAACGGCCTGTGGTCCCAGCTACTCAGGAGGCTGAAGTGGGAGAATCACCTGAGCCTGGGAGGTCGAGGCTTCAGTGAGCTGAGATTGTGCCACTGCACTCCAGCCTCGGT
>NW_016900080.1:0-578 GCF_001698545.2 Rhinopithecus bieti | reverse complement strand
GGGGCTCCTCATCCCACACTGTGGCCCTTGAAGGTGGCCTTGAGGCCTGACCCCAGGCGCTCCTGCCTTGAGTGATGCTTTGTGATTACGTCTTGTCCAGACCACATACAGGATGCTCAGTTAACTTTGAATTTCTGATAAACAACAAATAACGTTTAGTGTGTATCCCAAATATTGTATTCTCCTATTAAAAAAGTACTTGTTGTTTATTTGAATTCAAATTTAGCTGGGCTTCCTAGTTTTAGTTCTTCTTGTTTTGGTTGTGATTTTGTTGCCTATGGCAATCCTAGCTTCTGGAAAGATTCTGGGTGTCTGGCAAGACACTTCCTGTCCCCACATTGACTCCAATCCTCAGGATCCTCCATGGCTCTGCCTCCCGCCTAGGGTCCCCTTCCCCTCCTGACAATCTGGACCAGGCTTTCTCTCCACCTTAGGCTGCCAGCAAATGCCTGGCATTCACATCCAACCCACCGGCCACAGACCTCCCGAACTGCAAGAGAATGCTTCACGCTTTGAATTTCTAGAATCTATTTTCTGGCCAATTCCTTTGTTTTCAGTTTTTTTTTTTTTTTTTTTTT
>NW_016900079.1:0-414 GCF_001698545.2 Rhinopithecus bieti | reverse complement strand
CGCCCAGGCTGGAGTGCTGTGGCCGGATCTCAGCTCACTGCAAGCTCCGCCTCCCGGGTTTACGCCATTCTCCTGCCTCAGCCTCCCGAGTAGCTGGGACTACAGGCGCCCGCCACCTCGCCCGGCTAGTTTTTTGTATTTTTTAGTAGAGACGGGGTTTCACCGTGTTAGGCAGGATGGTCTCGATCTCCTGACCTCGTGATCCGCCCGTCTCGGCCTCCCAAAGTGCTGGGATTACAGGCTTGAGCGACCGCGCCAGGCCTGTATGAGGTCAGTTTTAAAAAATAGACTTCAAAATAGCATATCACAATAGATGAATTGCAAAGCAGGTATGAACATTTAACTATCTTCTGTTATGCCACATATTACAGAGATTTGAAAAAATGTAGAATAATGCCACATTTCTCAAGAAAC
>NW_016900078.1:0-416 GCF_001698545.2 Rhinopithecus bieti | reverse complement strand
CCATTTGCTTTTGCTCCCAATCTGAGTGCCCCAGAATCAGAAAACTATTCATGAGTATTCATATACTTACAGTAATAAGGTTATTTGCACAAGTTCAGTAAGAATCGTCTCTCTTTATAACAGGACACATTCGAAAACATTGGTTATATTATGAAGGCTTTGACTGGGATGCTGTATTTGAGAATATACATAGAATAAACCCATAGGGAATGCAGGCAAAGTCTGAAGTTGGCCTTGGTTTGGATTCCTAGCCTCAAGAGGTTTTGACTCACGTAGGCTCAAAATAAAGGGATGGAGGAAGATCTACCAAGCAAATAGAGAAAAAAAAAAACAGGGGTTACAATCCTAGTCTCTGATAAAACAGACTTTAAACCATCAAAGGTCAAAAGAGACAAAGAAGGCCATTACATAATGTT
>NW_016900077.1:0-1292 GCF_001698545.2 Rhinopithecus bieti | reverse complement strand
GGGGCAAGGCACCCAGGAAGTCCCAAGTCCTGTTCTGACAATCATCTGGCCTCCCTGGGCAAAGGGAAAAGAGGGAAGGCAAAAGAATATAACACTACTGTTTGCAGAAATTTCCCCTTGGCACAGGAAACTCTGGTAAACTGAGAGAGTATGTTTTCCATGAGGGAGGCCTCAAGGGCTCTTCTCTGGCCCTGAGCCCAAACTGGATTTTGCCTCATTTTCCGAGATGCAAATGAAATGATAAAAGCTGATCAATGGAGAGGGCAGAGAGAAAGAGAGAGGATGACTCCTCCCTCGCAGGTCCACCTTCCTCAGTGTTGCTTGAGGGATCAGAAGAAATGCTTTAACATAGGTGCGTGAGAACTATGGCTGCTAAGTATGAACTCAGTTACCTCCAGCTATGAGCCAGTGTGAGGGTCCATGGTATAATGGTGAGCGCTGTGGACTCTGAATACAGTGCTCAGAGTTCAAGTCTCAGTGGGACTTTTCTGTATAATTCCTGTGAGGTTTCTCTCTATTGCTCCCTAAGCGGAATGGGGAAATTGCCCCAGTCGTGGTCATGGACCCTCCAGGCCACTGGCTGTGTGCAATTGGAGTCCTGGACCCAGCAACCCAGGAAGACCCCTCCCTTCTCAGGGTGACCCTGGGCTTCCAGGTGACAGGTCTCCTCCACTAAAAGGCTGCCTCCCCTCAATCCCAGACCCCGAGTTTTCTTTTACTCATGTCATTGGGCCGCTGCCCTGTGTCTCTTAGGAAGAAATGACCCATATGAAAACTTTACTGCTGGAATGCCCTAATTCCTTCATCCCTGAGGACGGCAGTTTTAATCTCCTGATCTTGGGGCCAGTGTGAATGCGTGCATTTCGTTTTGTTTTCATGGGATCCCCTCCAACCAGCTGCCAGTAGATTCCTGTCCTTGGGGTCTCTGTGGACGGCAACTAGATCCTGCTCTTGTCCCAAATCCTCTCTCCAGGGAATTGCCTCCCTTAACCTCCTAAATCAGCCAATATTTAGATTTGAGCCTGGGATCCCAGCATCTGTGGAGAACAGAGGTTCCTGATCCCTGGCCAGCTCTCCCACAGTGAAGGGCAGAGGAGCAGAGCAGCTGGGAGGGGCAAGTCCAGGGCCCTGGGCAACCCCTTCTTCCTGCCCAGACTCTGCTCCAAGGAGAAGTTGCCTGAGGACCAGATCAGATGAGAACTCTTTTGTTCTCTTCTCAGCAGAAAATTTAGGCAAGCGCTCTGGAGGACCTTCCTAGCTCATAAAATGGTGTGGCCAAATCTCTCCAGTTT
>NW_016900076.1:0-264 GCF_001698545.2 Rhinopithecus bieti | reverse complement strand
AGACGGGCGGATCACGAGGTCAGGAGATTGAGACCATCCTGGCTAACATGGTGAAACCCCGTCTCTACTAAAAAAAAAAAAAAAAACTAGCCGGGCGAGGTGGCGGGCACCTGTAGTCCCAGCTACTCGGGAGGCTGAGGCAGGAGAATGGCGTAAACCCAGGAGGCGGAGCTTGCAATGAGCCGAGATCCGGCCACTGCACTCCAGCCTGGGCGACAGAGCGAGACTCCATCTCAAAAAAAAAAACAAAAAAACTACTGTGTA
>NW_016900075.1:0-1300 GCF_001698545.2 Rhinopithecus bieti | reverse complement strand
GGGGACAAGGCACCCAGGAAGTCCCAAGTCCTGTTCTGACAATCATCTGGCCTTCCTGGGCAAAGGGAAAAGAGGGAAGGCAAAAGAATATAACACTACTGTTTGCAGAAATTTCTCCTTGGTGCAGGAAGCTCTGGTAAACTGAGAGAGTATGTTTTCCATGAGGGAGACCTCAAGGGCTCTTCTCTGGCCCTGAGCCCAAACTGGATTTTGCCTCATTTTCCGAGATGCAAATGAAATGATAAAAGCTGATCAATGGAGAGGGCAGAGAGAAAGAGAGAGGATGACTCCTCCCTCGCAGGTCCACTTTCCTCAGTGTTGCTTGAGGGATCAGAAGAAATGCTTTAACATAGGTGCGTGAGAACTATGGCTGCTAAGTATGAACTCAGTTACCTCCAGCTATGAGCCAGTGTGAGGGTCCACAGTGTAATGGTGAGCACCTTGGACTCTGAACACAGTAATCAGACTTCAGGTTTCAGTGGGACCTTTCTGTATAATTCCTGTGAGGTTCCTCTCTATTGCTCCCTAAGCGGAATGGGGAAATTGCCCCAGTCATGGTCATGGACCCTCCAGGCCACTGGCTGTGTGCAATTGGAGTCCCGGACCCAGGGACCCAGCAAGACCCCTCCCTTCTCTGGGTGACCCTGGGCCTCCAGGTGACAGGTCTCCTCCACTAAAAGGCTGCCTCCCCTCAATCCCAGACCCCGAGTTTTCTTTTGCTCACGTCATTGGGCCACTGCCCTGTGTCTCTTAGGAAGAAATGACCCATATGAAAACTTTCCTTCCAGGATGCCCTAATCCCTTCATTGCTTAGGACCACACAGTTTTAACCTCCTGACCTTGGGTCCAGTACGAATGTCTGTGTTTCATTTTGTTTTCATGGGATCCCCTCCAACCAGCTGCCAGTGGATTCCTGTCCTTGGAGTCTCTGGACGGCAACTAGATCCTGCTCTTGTCCCAAATCCTGACACCTCTCTCCAATGAATTGCCTCCCTTAGCCTCTTAAATCAGCCAATATTTAGATTTGAGCCTGGGATCCCAGCATCTGTGGAGAACAGAGGTTCCTGATCCCTGGCCAGCTCTCCCGCAGTGAAGGGGAGAGGAGCAGAGCAGCTGGGAGGGGCAAGTCCAGGGCCCTGGGCAACCCCTTCTTCCTGCCCAGACTCTGCTCCAAGGAGAAGTTGCCTTAGGACCAGATCAGATGAGAACTCTTTTGTTCTCTTCTCAGCAGAAAATTTAGGCAAGCGCTCTGGAGGACCTTCCTAGCTCATAAAATGGTGTGGCCAAATCTCTCCAGTTC
>NW_016900074.1:0-216 GCF_001698545.2 Rhinopithecus bieti | reverse complement strand
ATGAAAATGAAAATCAAGTTGTACAATAATGCCACATAAATTATGGTCCCATTTTTTTGGTCTTGTTTAAGAGATGGGGTCCTGCTCTGTCACCAGGCTGGAGTGCATAAGTGCAATCATAGCTCACTCAGACTTGAACTCCTGGGCTCAAGGGATCCTCCCACCACAGTCTCCCAAGTAGCTGGGCCTACAGATGCGTGCCACCACGCCTGACTA
>NW_016900073.1:0-216 GCF_001698545.2 Rhinopithecus bieti | reverse complement strand
GTCACATGAATTCACCTCGCAGAGTTAAGCTTCTGTTTCCATTGAGCTGTATTTTAACACTGTTTTAGGTTAGTCAGCTAAGGTATACTCGGGAGCGCTTTGAGGCTTACGGTGAAAGCGGAAATATCTTCAGATAGATACTGGAAAGAAGATTTCCGAGGAAATGCTTTGTGACAAGTGCATTCCACTCACGGAATTATACTTTTATTCTCATAG
>NW_016900071.1:0-433 GCF_001698545.2 Rhinopithecus bieti | reverse complement strand
CACTTCTCCTCCAAAGGATCACAACTCCTTGCCAGCAAGGGAACAAAACTGGAGAGAATGAGTTTGATGAATTGACAGAAGTAGGCTTCAGAAGGCCGGTAATAACAAACTGCTCCAAGCTAAAGGAGCATGTTCTAACCCAATGCAAGGAAGCTAAGCAGCTTGAAAAAAGGTTGGAGGAATTGCTAACTAGAATAACCAGTTTAAGGAAGAACATAAATGACTTGATGGAGCTGAAAATACAGCACAATAACTTTGTGAAGCATACACAAGTATCAGTAGCCGAATCGATCAAGCAGAAGAAAGAATACCGGTGATTGAAGATCAACTTAATGAAATAAAGCAAGGAGACAAGATTAGAGAAAAAAGAATGAAAAGGAACAAACAAAACCTCTAAGAAATATGGGATTATGTGAAAAGACCAAATCTATAT
>NW_016900070.1:0-265 GCF_001698545.2 Rhinopithecus bieti | reverse complement strand
TGTGAGTGGGAAGCCAAGGGCAGCCAGAGAACAGATGGAGTTTTGTACGTAAATATTCAGATAATTCCTTTTAAAACAAGGCTCAAGTAACAGTGTCAATAACCAGAAGGCAGAACAAAGGCTCATTTAGATACATGTGTATACCTAGATAGCCTACCCCTCAGAAACAAAAGCATGGAAGCACCTTGGTTCAGGAACAAATAATTCCACAAAAAACTATTATGAGAAGCACACATCTAAGTGTGTGGTTAGACTTGTACGGAAT
>NW_016900069.1:0-2124 GCF_001698545.2 Rhinopithecus bieti | reverse complement strand
CGCGAGCAACCTACTCCTCCAAGTCTCAGGGAACCAAGGTGATGGGATTTCCAAGCTGTTGAGGATGCTAGCAGAGTCTCCACGGTCCCCGCCGACCCCTGGAACCAGGCGCGTTTCCTCAGTTTTCCTGAGAGCAGGAGGAAGCGAGCTCAAGGCGCTGTCGGAGAAGGGCAAAGGAAGGTGACTGGGGAGACAGCGCCAGGGCACCGATGGGGCGGGGTACGCGTTTCGTCGCCTCATCTCTGAGCCAGGGCAGGCAGCTGGCGGGCTAAGGCGATCACCATCCACGAAAACGGGTTCTGCCCACAGTCGCTGCGGAGCGGTCCCTACGCCGCTCACCCGTCCGCCAGACGCGGCCCTCCCTTGGGAAATGGCGCGTCTGAGCGGCGCAGCCACGGCCCCATCCCGGAGCAGGCGCACCTCTGCACCCGCCTCTCAGCTAACGGGGCCCGGTATCCTGGTGCCAAGGCTGTGCGCACCTGAGAAGCGCGGGGACCAGCTGCCCGCCCCTGTGCTTCCAGAGCCAGAGGCTGCAAACCGCTCCGCAGTCCCCAGCCCGCGCCCAGCCGGCACCTCCTGCTGCCCAGCTGCCGAGGCACCTGCGGAGACGCGCCCAAGTCAGACCCTCCGACCCGCGAGCTCCTGCGGCCCAGCGCGCGCCGCTCCCTCTGCTGCGCCGACCTTCGCCCGTCAGGCCCCGCCCCGCGTCCTCCTCGACCGCCCCGGCTGGGCAGCCCTCGCCGGTTCCCGCCGCTCGGCGAGGCTGAGAAGGAGGCGGAACCCGCATCCCCGCGGAGTCCAAGCCCCAGTGGCCGCAAAACTGGAACCGAGAACCAGCGGGAACGGCAGGAGGCGCGAGGGTGAGCTCGCGTGGAGCGCGCCCCGGGGTGGCGGGGCAGAGTCTCTCGGGAGGCCCCTGCAGCCCGACGGCCCTCGGCTGGCCCTGGGTCTCGCACCCTGCTCTGGGCACTGCATTGTCAGGGTGCGCGGGAGGTGCGGGCTTCAGGGGCCTGCGCGCACCGGGCAGGGAGCACTGCGGTCGTGCGGGCCGCTGGGTCCCACGCTGCGCCCTCGATGTCCTCCTCCCGACAGCCGCCACTGCAAGCCAAAGTTTCCCAAGTGCAGCCGGCAGGCACGGCGCCTCACACTGACCTGGGACGCGCTGTCGAGTTGGTGGCGGCGCTTGCAACCTCCCTCTGGCACTGCCCGACCCTCTGTGTGGTGGCCCTAGGGCGCCGTCCGAGGTGAGCTGTGGTCTTCGGCTCCTCGGCGGTTCGAATCGCAGATCTCGGAGATGCCGTCCCGTCCCCGCCTGCTCGGCGGAAAGAGGTGGGCGACTGCCGCGAAGCGCTGGAGCTGGGACCCGGAGCGCGCACCTCGCCAGACGCCCTGGCAGCGCGGCGCTTCCGTTGGGGTGACGCGTCGGCTCCCGGCTCTGCGCAGGTGAGGGCGGCAAGGCCACTCTGGACCCAGAGGGGCCAGAAGCTACTGGAAGCTCCGCCTTCTGTTCCTGTAAGTCCCACCCCGTCCCCGCTTCGGCCACCGCGCTTCGGCCACGGCGACTTGGTCAACAACAGCGGCAGCAGGGTCTCCCCCCTGAGGGAAGTACGCACCCCTACATCACGGGCTTTGGCTCTTCCAGGCCGTATCCCTCCCCTCAGCTCACATCCACCCGCTGGTCCATGAGTTTGTCTGTCCCCACCGGTCCCTCCACCCCTCTACCTCCCTGTACCCACTCTAGGTAAAGCCAGAGCCTCACTTCAGGTTGGGGTGTTAGTGGGAACAACCATTCTTATGTCTTTAGGAATTTATAAGGTTATTATACTATTATTAAAACATGAATAGAACACATTAACAAAATTTCGCAAAATACATTTCATATGTTAAACTCCACTGAGAGATGAAAAGGAAATGAAGTAGAAGCAACTTTTTTTGTCGTTATTTTTTAGTTTTAGTTTTTTTTTTTTTTTTTTTTTTTGAGACAGAGTCTCATTCTGTCGCCCAGGCTGGAGTGCAGTGGCGCTATCTCGGCTCACTGCAACCTCCGCCGCCTGAGTTCAACTGATTCTCATGACCCAGCCTCCGGAGTAGCAGGGATTACAGGTGTGCACCACCACGCCTGGC
>NW_016900068.1:0-1137 GCF_001698545.2 Rhinopithecus bieti | reverse complement strand
TTCATAAAAATATTTGTTTAATATTCTCCTTACCCCATTATCATTTTTTAGTAAAGTGGTATGTTTATTATGGCTGTCATTAAATAAAATTTGGCCCACTTTTCCTCTTTCCAAAATGCAGGTGAACTTTTGAAACCTGACTGAAATAAATTACAAATGATAATCGTTGCCTTCCTTTTCTGAAAGAAACTAAATTTCTTTTAAAATCCATTTTTTATAGAGTCTCCCACACATGTGCCCATTCTGAGAAATGAATTTCCAAGATTGTTTCAGTAAAGTCATCTTTCCTTGCTAATTTACACCGAGTGAATAACATCAAAATAAATTGCTACAGTACCACCAGATTGCCTCCCAACTTTAAAGCTTCATACCAGATATTTTGGACACTCTCATTTTCCAAGGTCAATATTAAAATACTTTGTATTAAGATACTCTTATGTAAAAAACTAGCTTGCATATCAGCAAATTAAGATTTTAAAAAATTATTCCAGAAAATTCAGAAAAGGAATAAAATAATAATTTGTAGTAAACAACTAGTATCTTATGGGAGCATCATTCTTCAGAGTACATACTGGGAAATAGTGAATAAGACAGTATGCTGCTTAAGAACCGTGACTATGATTTATTTTCTGTGCAATTTCTTCAGTACCTAGCTTAGTGCTAGTAAGTGTCTAGTGAATGGATGAATGGATAGATGGATAGATGGATAGATAGATGGATGGATGGATGAGATGGATGAGAGGACGGATGAATTAGCAAATGAATAAAATGACTTCAGATCAACATTTGAAATAGGTCACAGACTTTACTTTATGAGTTCAAAATAGCTTTGCCCCAAGAAAAGTTCTTTTGCACTCTATTAAGTGGCCTTTTAAGATTTGAACTTGACATTATCATCAAATCAGTAGATACCTTTCAAGAAATAATACATGACTTTGACCTTTTTTATTGTAGTCAACACATCATCAGTCTGCTCGATTAACTTGTCAGCTTTCTCCTCTCCAGATAGTGAGCCATGCTCTTTGCACTAAAAGCTTTTAAAATGGCTAAAGAATCCATGATAAGGTCAAGATATATCAATAAAGAAATCAGAGTAATGATTTTTTATTTTATTTTATTTTTATAAGATAAAAATGA
>NW_016900067.1:0-228 GCF_001698545.2 Rhinopithecus bieti | reverse complement strand
CGGATCTCAGCTCACTGCAAGCTCTGCCTCCTGGCTTTATGCTATTCTCCTGTCTCAGCCTCCCGAGTAGCTGGAACTACTGGCGCCAGCCACCTCGCCTGGCTAGCTTTTTTTTTTTTTTTTTTTTTTTTTTTAATAGAGACGGGGTTTCACCGTGTTAGCCAGGATAGTCTCAAACTCCTGACCTCGTGATCCGCCCGTCTCGGCCTCCCAAAGTGCTGGGATTAC
>NW_016900065.1:0-1462 GCF_001698545.2 Rhinopithecus bieti | reverse complement strand
CATGGCGGTGTGTGCCTGTAGTCCCAGCTGCTGGGGAGGCTGAGGCAGGAGAATGGCGTGAACCCAGGAGGCAGAGTGAAACCTACTCATTATTATTTTGTCTTTGGAAAACTCCAGCTCCTTCATGGTAACCATTTCTTTTCCATCAACAGCTGCGTTTAATGCAGCCTGGTTCACAAGATTCTCCAACTCTGCTCCAGAAAAGCCAGTGGTACCTCGAGCTATAATTTCTAGATCAATGGCTAATGTAAAAGAGAACACAACACTAAAAGTCCAAAACAGGTCAAAGGAAGCTCTTCACGAAGAACTCACATTCTGGCTGGTGCAGTGGCTCATGCCTGTAATCCAGCACTTTGGGAGGCTGATGCAGGTGGATCACCTGAGGTCAGGAGTTTGAGACCAGCCTGGCCAACATGGTGAAACCCTGTCTCTACTAAAATACAAAATTAGCTTACACTGTGGTGGTGTGCACCTGTAATGCCAGTTACTTGGGAGGCTGAGGCAGGAGAATCACTTGAACCCTGGAGGCAGAGGTTGCAGTGAGCCGAGATCGCACCGTTGCACTCTAGCCTGGGCAAAAGAACGAAACTTTGTCTCAAAACAAAGCAGAAACAAAACAAAGCACAAACGCAAAAAAACAAAACAAAAAACTCACCTTCTGAGGGAAAAAAAGAAAATAGCTAGCTATAGCTATTCTGAGCCATAGTTTAGACATTTTTTCTCTGAATTTCATCTGGAAATACTTACTTTGGACATAAAAGGTGCCCTAATTATAGGAAACGTATATAGTTTAATGAATTGATCCAGCTATCTCTGAAACTACTGCAGCTTTAATAATTTCATTTATTTCTAAAATGGGTAATACATTTTCATATGTTTTGTTTTATAATTTGCATTCTTCTCTTTTGGCCCCATACTGACTATATCATGAGCTACTGTTGCTGAAGCTTTTCTGTTATTTTCATTTTACATTCATCTTAGAAAATATGTATATACATATATATTTCCTCAAATATTATCTGTCTGAATACTCTAAAAAAAACCTTTCTTTAGAATCAGGGTTCAAAACAATAGAATCTCCTGGATACACAATAACTAAGGAATGGACTTTTAAATGAACATACTAATGGTAAAAAAACAGATGATAAAATGAACTGGTCTTTTAATATTAATACATTTACCCTGAAAGGAGCACACACAAGGTGAGTTGTGTATTACCACTTTATAGAAATGATAATGTTTGTTTCGATAGAATTAGACTTATATTGATCGAACTTTATTTTATTGAGATACCATTTCAAAATTTCTGTCCAACCTTTTACATCTGTCCTTGGAACTGTAACCTGCATGTCAAAACGACCAGGAAGTATTAAGGTACTACAGGAATAATGTAAAAGGAAAATATAAATTAATAAACTGATGATGCTAAAGCTCAGATTCAATAGGACTGACACCCTAATGA
>NW_016900064.1:0-942 GCF_001698545.2 Rhinopithecus bieti | reverse complement strand
TTTTTTTTTTTTTTTTTTTTTTTTTTTTTTTTTTTTTTTTTCTGAGACAGTCTTGCTTTGTCACCCAGGCTGGAGTGCAGTGGTATAATCTCAGCTCACTGCAATCTTCACCTCCCAGGCTCAAGCAATTCTCATACATTAGCCTCCCAAGTAGCTGACACTGCATGTGCACACCTCCACACTCCACTAATTTTGTATTTCTGGTAGAGATGAAGTTTCACCCTGTTGACCAGGCTGGTCTCAAACTACTGGCCTCAAGTAATCTACCCACTTTGGCCTCCCAAAGTGCTGGGATTACAGGCATGAGTCACAGTGTTTGACCCTTGGAATGCTCTTTTATTTGATGGTTTGTTTTTTATTTATTTATGTATTATTATTATTTTTTGAGATGTAGTTTTGCTCTTGTTGCCCAGGATGGAGTGCAATGGCGCAATCTCGGATCACTGCAACTTCCACCTCCCTGATTCAAGCAATTCTCCTGCCTCAGCCTCCCGAGTAGCTGGGACTACCGGCGTGTGCCACCATGCCTGGCTAATTTTGTATTTTAGTAGAGACCAGGTTTCTCCATGTTGGTCAGGCTGGTCGCGAACTGCTGTCGTGATCCGCCACCTCGGCCTCCCACAGTTCTCGGATTACAGGCATGAGCCACCGTGCCCGGCCTGGAATGCTCTTTTATTAGCAACAGAAGTATCTTGAAAAAAATTCACTGGGGTCAGAAAACAATACAAAGTTTTCCAAGGTGCACATACCATTAACTTCCTTTACTTGTCAGCTACAGTTTCACAACAGGTGATATTTTGATAGTTTTAAGATACTCACACTTAAAAAAATGTTTTGAATCACACACTTCATAGTTTAATATTTTCCTCAAAGCCCTTATCTTTTGGCTTGAAGTTCAGGATGTGTTTCTTTGGTATGATTTCTTTAAGTTGTATAGAAAAT
>NW_016900063.1:0-226 GCF_001698545.2 Rhinopithecus bieti | reverse complement strand
TTTTAAGTTGATCACCTCGTTAAAGACCTTATCTCCATCCACAGTTACATTCTGAGGTTCTGGGATTGTAACCAGTACAGTTCAGCATATGAGTTGGGGCCACACAATTCAGCTTATAACAGTTATTTTTTCACTTTCTTGTTGTTCTTTTACGTTTAATTTTTTTTTTTTTCTTTTTTTTTTTTTTTTTTTTTTTTATTTTTTTTTTTTTTTTTTTTTTTTTTTT
>NW_016900062.1:0-224 GCF_001698545.2 Rhinopithecus bieti | reverse complement strand
AAGACCTGCCTAACCAGCATAGTGAAACCCCGTCTCTACTAAAATACAAAATTAGCCAGGTGTGGTGGCAGGCACCTGTAATCTCAACTACTCGGGAATTTGAGGCTGGAGAATCACTTGAACCCGGGGGGGGGGGATTGCAGGGGCCGGAATCATGCCATTCCCCTCGCCCGGGGAAAAGGAAGAAAGTTTTTTAAAAAAAAAAAAAAAAAAAAAAAAAAAAG
>NW_016900061.1:0-718 GCF_001698545.2 Rhinopithecus bieti | reverse complement strand
AGGATATTATCCAGGAGAACTTACACATCCTAGCAAGGCAGGCCAATATGTGAATTCAGGAAATACAGAGAACACCACTAAGATATTTCACAAGAAGGTCAACCCCAAGATACATAATCATTAGATTCTCCAAGGTTGAAATGAAGGAAGAATGTTAAGGGCAGCCAGACAGAAAAGCCAGGTCACCTACAAAGGTAAGCCCATCAGACTAACAGCAGACCTCTCAGCAGAAACTCTACAAGCCAGAAGACATTGGGGCCAATATTCAACATTCTTAAAGAAAAGAATTTTCAACCCAGAATTTCATATCCAGTCAAACTAACCTTCATAAGCCAAGGATAAATAAAATCCTTTCCAGACAAGCAAATGCTGAGGAATTTCGTTACCACCAAACCTGCCTTGCAACCCTACTGAAAGAAGCACTAAATATGGAAAGGAAAATTTGGTATCAGCCACTGCAAAACACACCAAAATTTAAAGATGAATGACACTATGAAGAAACTGCAACAACTAGTGTGTGAAATAACCAGAGAGCATCATGATGACAGGATAAAATTCACATATAACAGTACTAACGTTAAATGTAAATGGGCTAAATGCTACAATTAAAAGACACTGACTGGCAAATTGGATAAAATCAAGACTCATCAGTGTGCTGTATTAAGGAGACCATCTCAGGTGCAAAGACACCCATAGGCTCAAAATAAAAGGATAGAGG
>NW_016900060.1:0-1005 GCF_001698545.2 Rhinopithecus bieti | reverse complement strand
CTACTTTAAATTTCATATGGAAGCAAAAAAGAGCCCATATAGCCAAGAATAATCCTAAGCAAAAGAACAAAACTGGAGGCATCATGCTACCTGACTTCAAATTATACTACAAGGCTACAGTTACCAAAACAGCATGGTACTGGTACCAAAACAGATATATAGACCAATGGAACAGAACAGAGGCCTCAAAATAACACCACACATCTACAACCATCTGATCTTTGACAAACCTGACAAAACAAGCAATGGGAAAAGGATTCCCTATTTAATAAATGGTGCTGGGAAAACTGGCTAGCCACATGCAGAAACTTCCTTACATGGACCCCTTCCTTACACTTTATTCAAAATTAACTCCAGATGGATTAAAGACTTAAATGTAAAACCTAAAACCATAAAGGCCCTACAAGAAAACCTAAGCAATACCATTCAGGAGATAGGCATGGGCAAAGACCTCATGACTAAAACTACGAAAGCAATTGCAACAAAAGCCAACAATGACAAATGGGTTCTAATTAAACTAAAGAGCTTCTGCACAGTGAAAGAAACTATCATTAGAGTGAATAGGCAACCACAGAATGGGAGAAAATTTTGCAATCTATCTGTCTGACAAAGGTCTAATATCCAGAATCTATAAGGAACTTGAACAAATTTACAAGAGAAAACAGACAACCCCATCAAAACTGGGCAAAGGATATAAACAGACACTTCTCAAAAGAAGACATTTATGTGGCCAACAAACATATGAAGAAAAGCTCATCATTACTGGTCATTAGATAAATGCAAATCAAAACCACAATGAGATACCATCTCATGCCTGTTAGACTGGTGATGATCAAAAGTCAGGAAATAGCAGGTGCTGAAGAGGATGTGGAGAAATAGGAACACTTTTACACTGTTGGTGGGAGTGTAAATTACTTCAATCATTGTGGATGAGAGTGTGACGATTCTTCAAGGTTCTGGAACCAGAAATACCATTTGACCCAGCAATCCCGTTACTGGGTATAT
>NW_016900059.1:0-227 GCF_001698545.2 Rhinopithecus bieti | reverse complement strand
TCTAGTACACTCTTAATATAAGTGCTTTAAGTTGGCTTAGGCAGTGTATCAAAAAAAAAAAAAAAAAAGAAGCCATATACTTCTTCCTGCTCTTGCCTCCAAGGTTGTGAATATTGACTTGTAAATACTAGAATGTCTTGTGAAGATTTCTCTTCAGCTCAGGAAAAAATATTTAGTTGCTATTCTATTTTAACTGTATCTATCAAATAAGATAATAATTATTAAAA
>NW_016900058.1:0-264 GCF_001698545.2 Rhinopithecus bieti | reverse complement strand
CTCTACTAAAAAAAAAAAAAAGACAAAAAACTAGCCGGGCGTGGTGGCGGGCACCTGTAGTCCCAGCTACTCAGGAGGCTGAGGCAGGAGAATGGCGTAAACCCGGGAGGCAGAGCTTGCAGTGAGCTGAGATCTGGCCACTGCATTCCAGCCTGGGCGACAGAGCGAGACTCCGTCTCAAAAAAAAAAAAAAAAAAAAAAATTATCCTGGCGTGGTGGTGTGCATCTGTAATCCCAGCTCCTTGGGAGGCTGAGGCAGGAGAA
>NW_016900057.1:6497-9332 GCF_001698545.2 Rhinopithecus bieti | reverse complement strand
GGCTAACACTGTTTTCATGGAATCTGCAAAGGGATATCTGGGAGCACATTGAGATATATAGTGAACAAGGGAATATCTTGGCATAAAACTGGAAAGAAGGTTTCTGAGAAACTGTTTGTGATGTGTGAATTCAACTCACAGGGTTACACAGTTCTTTTTTTGAGCAGTTTGCTAACACCGTTTTCGTGGAATCTGTAAAGTTATATTTCAGCACGCATTGAAGCTTAAGTTGACAAAGGAAACATCCTCATATAAAATTAGACAGATGCTTTCTGAGAAAACGCTTTCTGATGTCCAAATTCTTGCCACAGAGTTACAGTTTCTTTTCATGGAGCAGTTTGGTAACACTGTTTTGTCAATCTGAGAAGGAATATTTTGGATTGCTTTGAAGTCTATGGTGAACACACTTCAACTCGGCAGCACACTTCAACTTGTCATTTACATCAGGTATAACTCCCAATGCCTCCACCCCTCCCATAGTAGGCCCTGGTGTGTGATGTTCCCCTTCCAGAGTCCAAGTGTTCTCATCATTCAATTCCCACCTACGAGTGAGAACATGCCGTGTTTAGTTTTCTGTTCTTGCAATAGCTTGCTGAGAAAGTTCTTTATGATGTGTGAATTCATCACACAGAGTTATACCTTTCTTTCCATGGAGCGGTTTGCTAACACTGCTTTTGTGGAGTCTGCAAAGGGATATTTGGGAGTGACTTGAGGCCTATGTCGAAAAGGAATTATGGTCAGATAAAACTAGAAAGAAGCTTTCTGAGAAACAGCTTTGTGACGTGTGAATACATCTTACAGAGATACATTGTTCTTTTCATTTAGCAGTCTATTAACACTCTTTCCTTGGAATCTGGCATGGGATATTTCGGAGTGCATTGAAACTGCTTTATGCTGTGAGAATTCATCTCAAAGAGCTACACCGTTTTTTTCATCAAGCAGTTTGATAACACTTTTTTCATGGAATCTGCAATAGGATATTTGAGAACACATTGAAGCCTATGGTGACAAAGGAAATATCCTCAGATAAAACCAAAAAAGAAGGTTCTCTGAAACTGCTGTGTGTTGTGTCAATTCATCACACAGAGTTACAATGTTCTTTTCAGTGAGCAGTTTGCTAACACTGTTTTCTTTTAACCAGCAATGGGATATTTCAGAGCACAGTGAAGCATTTGGTGACAAAGGAACTATCCTCAGACAAAAGTAGAAAAAAGCATTCTGAGAAACTGCTTTGTGATTTGTGAATTCATCTCACAGAGTTACATGGTTCTTTTCATGGAGTAGTATGATATCACATTTTTTGGGGAATCAGAGAAGGGATATTATGGATCACACTGAAGCCTGTTGTGACAAAGAAAATATTCTCAGATAAAACTAGAAAGAAGCTTTCTGAGAAAGTTCTTTGTGATGTGTGAATTCACCGTGAAGTGTTACAAATTTCTTTTCATGGAGCACTTTGTTAACACAATTTTGGGGAATCTGCCAACGGATATTTGGGAGCACTTTGAGGCCTATAGTGAAAAGGAAGTATCCTCATAGAAAACCTAAAAGATGCATTCTGAAAACTACTTTTGATGCATGAATTCATCTCACAGAATTACACTGTTCTTATCATTGAGGAGTTTATTAATTCTCCTTTCATCAAAACTACAAAGTGATACTTGGGATCGCATTGAGGTCTATAGTGGAAAAGGAAATATCCTCAGATAAAAACTAGAAAGAAGCTCTCTGAGAAAATGCTTTGAGGTGTGTGAATTCATTTCACAGAGTTACACCATTCTTTTTATTTATAAGTCTGCTAAAACTGTTTTCTTGGAATATGCAAAGGGATAATTCAGAGCACATTGAAGTTTATGGTGAAAAAGTAAATATCATCAGTCAAAATCTAGAAAGAAACATTCTGAGAAATGGCTATCTTATTTGTGAATTCATCACACAATGTTACACGAGTCTTCTCATGGATCAGTTTGTTACCACTGTTTTTGGGGGATCTGAGAAGGGATATTTTGGATTGCAATGAAGCCTATGGTGATAGAGGAAATATCCTCACATGAAAACTATAAAGAAGTTTTCTGAGAAAGTGCTTTGTGATGTGTGAATTCATCTCAGTTTTACAGATTTCTTTTCATGGGGAAGTTTGCTAACACTGTTTTCATAGAATCTGCAAATGGACACTTGGGAGCGCATTGAGGCCTATAGTGAATAAAGAAATATCCTCATAGGAGAACTAGAAATAAGCTTTCTGAGAATCAGCTCTGTGATGTTTGAGTTCAACGCACAGAGTTTCACTGTTGTTCACATGGAGCAGTTTTCAAACACTGTTTTCTTGGAATCTACAATGGCATATTTCAGAGTGCATTGAAGCTTAGTGTGAAAAACGAAATACCTTAAGACAAAAAATAGAAAGACATTATCAGAGAAACTGCTTTGTGATGTGTGAATTCATGTCAGAGAATTACACTGTTCTTTTCATTGAATAGTTTGCTAACACTGTTTTCTTGGAATCTGCAATGGGATATTTCAGAGTGCATTGAAGCTTATGGTGACAACTGAAACACCCTCATACAATAACTAGAAAGAAGCTTTCTGAGAAATTGCTTTGTTTTGTGTTAATTCATCTGACAGAGTTACACAATTTTTTTTCACAGATCAGTTTGGTAGCACTGTTACTGGGGAATTGAAGAAGGGACATTTTGTATCACATTGAAGCTGGTGGTGACTAAGGACATATCCTCAGATAAAAACTAGAAAGAAGCTATCTGAGAAAGTTCTTTGTGGTGTGTGAATTCATCTCACAGAGTTACACCTTTCTTTTCATGGGGGAGTTTGCTAACA
>NW_016900057.1:0-3537 GCF_001698545.2 Rhinopithecus bieti | reverse complement strand
GAAGCCTATGGTGACAAAGGAAATATCCTCAGATAAAAACTACAAATAATATTTCTAAGGAATCTATTTTGATGCATGAACTCATCTCACAGAGGTACACCATTCTTTTCATTGAGCAGCTTGTGAAAACTCTTTTGTGGTATCTGCAAAGGGATATTTTGGAGCACATTGAGACCTATGGTGAAAAGGAAATATCCTCAGATTAAAACTGGAAAAAAGCTTTCTGAGAAACTGATTTGTAATGTGTGAATTCATCTCACAGACATGCTCTGTGCTTTTCATTGAGCATTTTCTAACACTGTTTTCCTGGAATATGCAATATTTCAGAGCTCATTGAAGCTTATGGTGACAAAGGAAATACCCTTATACATAAACTAGAAAGAAGCTTTTGGAGAAACTGCATTGTGATGTGTGAATTTACCTCACAGAGCTACACTGTTCTTTTATTGAGCAGTTCAATAACACTAACACTGTTTTCCTTGAAAATGCAATGGGATATTTTAGAGCACATTGAAGCTTATGGTGATAAAGGAAATATCCTCAGAAAAAAACTAGAAAGAAGCTTTCTGACACACTACTTTGTGATTTGTGAATTCATCTCATAGTGTCACAGCCTTCATTTCATTGAGTAGTTTCCTAACACTGTTTTCGTGGACCCTGCAAAGGGATATTTGAGATCGCATTGCAGCCTGTGGTACAAAAGGAAGTATTCTCAGATAAAACTGGGAAGAAGCTTTCTGAGAAATTGCTTTGCAATGTGTGAATTCATCTAAAAGAGTTACATCGTTCTTTTCATTGAGCAGTTTGATAACACTGTTTTGTGGAATCGGCAAAATAATATTTGGGAGCGCATTGAAGCCTATGGTGACTCAGGAAATAACCTCATATAAAAAATAGAAAGAAGCTTTCTGAGAAACCGCTTTGTGATGTGTGAATTCATCTCACAGAGCTACACTGTTCTTTTCATTGAGCAGTTTGATAACACTAACGTTGTTTTCCTTGAATCTGCAATGGGATATTTCAGAGCACACTGAAGCTTATGGTGATATAGGAAATATCCTCAGAGAATAATGAAAAGGGAGCTATCTCAGAAGTTGCTTTGTGATTTGCGAATTCATCACACAGAGTTACACGATTCTACTCATGGGGCAGTTAGGTAGCACTGCTTTTGGGGAATCTGAGAAGGGATAATTGGGATCACATTGAAGCCTATGGTGACAAAGGAAATATCCTCAGATACAAACTAGGGAGAATGTTTCTGTGAAACTTTTTTGTGATGCGTGAATTAATCACATAGAGTTACACCTTTCCTTCAATGGAGCAGTTTGCTAAAACTGTTTTGTGAAACAGCAAAGGGATATTCCCAATCGCATTGAGGCCTCTGGTAATAAAAGGAATATCCTCAAAGAAAATTTAGAAAGAAACTTTCTGAGAAACTGCTTTTGATTTGAGAACTCATCTCACCGTGTTACACTGTTCTTTTCATTGAGCAGTTTGCTAACACTGTTTTCATGGAATCTGCAATAGGATATTTGGGAGCGCATTGAAGCCTATGGTTACAAAAGAAACACCTGAGATAAAAAACCAAAAGAAACTTTCTGAGAAACTGCTTTGTGATGTTTGAATTCATCTCACAAAGTTACACTGTTCTTTTAATTGATCAGTTTGCTAACACTTTTCTTGGAATCTGCAAGGGGATATTTTGGAGACCATTGAAGCTTACGGTGACTAAGGAAGTATCTTCATATAAAACTAGAAGAAAGCTTTCTGAGAAACCACTTGGTGATGTGTTAATTCATCTCACAGAGTTACATGATTCTTTTAATGGATCACTTTGGTAGCACTGTTTTAGGGGAAACTGAGAGGGAACATTTTGGATCACATTGAAGCCTATGGTAATGAAGGAAATATACTCAGATAAAACTAGGAAGAGGCATTCTGAGATAGTGTTTTATGATGTGTGAATTCACCTCACAGAGTTATACCATTCTTTACATTGAGCAGTTTGCTAACACTGTTTTCGCAGAATCTGCAATAAGATATTTGGGAGCGTATTGAAGCCAATGGTGACAAAGAAAATATAATCAGACAAAACCAAAAGAAGCTTTCCAACAAACTGCTTTGTGACGTGTGAACTCATCTCACAGACTTATACTTATCTTTTCATTGAGCAGATTGCTCACACTGTTTTCATGGAATCTGCAATGGGATATTTTGGAGCACATTGAAGCTTCTGCTGACAAAGGAAATATCCTCAGAAAGAAGCTAGAAAGAAGCTTTTGAGAAACTGCCTTGTGATGTGTGAATCCATCTCACGGAGTTACACAATATTTTCCATGCAGCAGTTTAGTCGCACTGTTTATGGGGATTCTGAGAAGAGATAATTTGGATTGCCTTAAAGTCTATGGTGAAAAGGAAATATCCTTAGTTAAAACCAGAAAGAAACTTTCTGAGAAACTTCTTGGTGATGTGTGAATTCACCTCACAGGGTTACACTGTTCTTTTAGTGGGCAGTTTCCTTACACTGTTTCCTTGGAATCTGCAATGGGATGTTTCGGAGTGCATTGAAGTTTAAGGTGACAAACAACATATCATCATATAAAACTAGAGAGAAGCCTTCTGAGAAACTACTTTGTGATGATTTACTTCATCTTCCAGATTTACATGATTATTTTCATGGATCACTTTGGTAGCACTGATTTTGGGGAATCTTAGAAGGGATATTTTGGATCATATTAAAGATAATGGTGACAAGGAAAATATTCTCAAATAAAACTAGAAAGAACCTCTCTGATAAAGTTCTTTGTGATATGTGAATTCATCTCACAGAGTTACACAATTCTTTTCATGTAACAGTTTGCTAACTCTGTTTTCGTTGAGTGTGCAAAGGGATATTTGGAAGCACATTGAGGCCTATAGATAAAAGGAAATATTCTCAAAAAAAAAAACTAGAAAGAAGCGTTCTGAGAAACTGCTTTGTGATTTATGAATTCATCCCACAGTGTTACACGATTGTTTTCATGGAGCAGTTTGGTAGCACTGTTTATGCAGAATCGGAGAAGGAATGTTTTGGATTGCATTGAAGTCTATGGTGACAAAGGAAATATTCTCAGATAAAACTAGAAAGAAGCTCTCTGAGAAACTGCTTTGTGATTAGTGCTTTCATCTCAGAGAGCTAAGCCAGGCTTTTCTTTGAGCCTTTTGATAACAGTTTTCCCGGAGTCTGCAATAGGATATTTGGGAGTGCAACAAAGAATATGGTGACAAAGTAAATATCCTCATAGAAAACCAAAAGCAGCTTTCTGAGAAACCACTTTGTGATGTGTGAATTCAACTCATGGCATTACACTGTTCTTTTCATTGATCACTTTGCTAACACTGCTTTCTTGGAGTCTGCAATGGGACATTTCTGAGTGCGTTGAAGTTTATGGTGACAAAGGAAATATCTTGAGACAAAATTAGAAAGAAGCTTTCAGTGGAAATGCTTTGTGATTTCTGAAATTGTCTAACAGAGTTACACCTTTCTTTTCATGGAGC
>NW_016900055.1:0-266 GCF_001698545.2 Rhinopithecus bieti | reverse complement strand
CAGAGGCATTGCAATCCTAGTCTCTGGTAAAACAGACTTTAAACCAACAAAGATCAAAAAAGACAAAGAAGGGCATTACATAATGGTAAAGCGATCAATGCAATAAGAAGAGCTAACTATCCTAAATATATATGCACCCAATACAGGAGCATCCAGATCCATATAGCAAGTTCTTAGAGACCTACAAAGAGACTTAGACTCCAACACAATAATAGTGGGTGACATTAACACTTCACTGTCAATATTACACAGGTCAACGAGACAGA
>NW_016900054.1:0-1729 GCF_001698545.2 Rhinopithecus bieti | reverse complement strand
GTTCTCTGCTTTCTAACCCTGTTTTCTGTTGTTTAAGATGTTTATCAAGACAATACGTGCACAGCTGAACATAGACCCTCATCAGTAATTCTAATTCTGCCCTTTGCCTTGTGATCTTTGCTTTTGTCCTTGCCCTGTTTCCTCAGAAGCATGTGATCTTGGTTCTCCCTTTTGCCCTTTGAAGCATGTGATCCTTGTGACCTACTCCCTGTTCATACACCCCTCCCCTTTTAAAATCCCTAATGAAAACTTGCTGGTTTTGTGGCTCAGGTGGGCATCATGGACCTACCGATATGTGATGTCAACCCCGTGGCCCAACTGTAAAATTCCTCTCTTTGTACTCTTTCGCTTTATTTCTCAGACCAGCTGACACTTAGGGAACAGAATATACATTGAAATATTGGAGGCAGGTTCCCCGATACCCACTGGCTTTGTGGAGCACACAGCCCTGCCCATGCTTCCCTGCTGTAGCCAGTGTCTTCACAGTGGCTGCTCCAGGTGGGCTGCCACTGCCACCAATTCCCCTCTGAAGAGATACACCTAACTGCTGTTAGGATAGGAATGATGATCACTCTTAACTGCTTCATTCTGACAGAAGGTGCTGTTTTGGGGAAAACAGCAGTCAGATGTGTCTCAGAGGCCTAAGGGTCCCTGGTAAAAGGGAGTCATCATTCATGGCTCCAGTCGCATGACTGCTTGGAGTTGATGATCTCTAGGTGAGAAGAAACAGATTTTACAAGAAGGTTTAACTATGTGAAGGAAAAAAAAATCCAGTGCCAAAGATCACAGAAATAAGAAGCAAAATAGACTAACCATTCTGAAAACAATGTTGTAGCTGGAGCTGTTTCACCCTGATGAAAGAAACTGAATCTCATTTGGCGACAGTTAAACTTTAGAAGAGAAATAACTGTTTAGGGGAGTAGATAATCCCTTGGTTTTGTTTTCCCACAAATAAAAGCTCTGGGTTATGGGCACCCCATTTACCCTCAGTGCCTGGTAGAATTTGCAGGATAATTGACCAGAATGAGAATATTGATCAAGACTTCTACATTACCCATTCCCTTTGTTTCTTCTGAGCTGCAGTCAGAGATCTCTGGTTGGCTCACAAAAAACAAGAATGGTTCTTAATCTAAAATGCAGACAAAACTTAAAACAACTAATGAGCACCTGTCAAATTCCTATAGTTCATTAAAACTATTGAAGTGGATCAAAACACAACAATAATTGTCTGTGAATGACAAAATGTCTTACGGTAGTCATAGTTAAAACATGATTGACAAAGAAATTTGGTTATTTCTGTGGTTTATAATAACATAACAACCCTAATTATGATTGATAGCATACACTCAGACATTAGAATTTTAGAAATCCCATACCATTTTGGAACATATGTTAATAATGTTTACTAAAATATAACCTGAAGAATAAACCTTATCTTTATTTCAACAATTCCTTGTAACTAAACGTGCCAAATATATCTGTTTATCTCTATTCTGGATGTTCTGGTGGCCCTCTGTAGCATCACAAAGTTAGGGGTCAGAAAAGACTATTCCGAAGCTGAACTGTAATTTTGGAAAGCCTATCAAATATATTAAAGATTTAAAATTTTCATATTATGAAAAGAATTCCATGTTACCTTAAGTCATTTATTTACCCAAAATAATGACTCAAAACTTTAAAAAGAAGGCAAAAACCTTTTCTCATTAAGAAGGAAGACAGCTTTCCAAAC
>NW_016900053.1:0-2561 GCF_001698545.2 Rhinopithecus bieti | reverse complement strand
ATCGAGACCATCCTGGCTAACACGGTGAAACCCCGTCTCTACTAAAAAAAATATATATATATAATAAACTAGCCAGGCGTGGTGGCAGGCACCTGTAGTCCAAGCTACTCGGGAGGCTGAGGCAGGAGAATGGTATAAACCCAGGAGACGGAGCTTGCAGTGAGCTGAGATCCAGCCACTGCAGTCCAGCCTGGGCGACAGAGCGAGACTCCGTCTCAAAAAAATAAATAAATAAAAAAAGAACAGAGAGCCAGAAATAAACCTTCGTATAATATGGTCCAACGATTGTTCACAAGAGTGCCAAGACCATTCAATGGGGAAAACAGTCTTTCAACAAATCGTGCTGGGAAAACTAGATGTCCACATGCAAAATAATGAAATTGGACCCTTACCTAACACCGTATATGAAAATAACTCAAAATGGATCAAAGACCTAAATGTAAAACATGAAACTCTTAAAAGCAAACAGAGCAAAAGCCTCATGACATGGGATTTGACAAGATTGCTTGGATATGACAGTAAAGGCACGGTCAGCAAAAGAAAAAAATAGACAATTTTGATTTCATGATAATTAAAAAAACTTGTGGGTCAAAAGAAACTGTCAACAGACTAACAAGGCAACCCAAAGAATGGCAGAAAATATTTGCAAATCATATATCCGAAAATAGATTAATAACCAGAAATTTAGAGAGAATATATGAAGAACTCCTAAAACTTAATCACAAATAAAAAAATTCAGTTCAAAATGGGCAAAGGACTTGAATAGACATTTATCCAAAGAAGATATCAACTGCCCAGTAAGCCCATGAGAAGATGCCCACCATCACTAATCATGAGGCAAATGGAAATCAGAGCTACAACGAGAGCTGGACGCAGTGGCTCACGCCTGTAATCCCAGCACTTTGGGAGGCCGAGACGGGCGGATCACGAGGTCAGGAGATCGAGACCATCCTGGCTAACACTGTGAAACCCCGTCTCTACTAAAAAAATACAAAAAACTAGTCGGGCGAGGTGGCGGGCGCCTGTAGTCCCAGCTACTCGGGAGGCTGAGGCAGGAGAATGGCGTGAACCTGGGAGGCGGAGCTTGCAGTGAGCTGAGATTGTGGCACTGCACTCCAGCACGGGCGAAAGAGCGAGACTCCGTCTAAAAAAAAAAACCAAAAGGCGGCCAGGTACGGTGGCTCACGCCTGTAATCCCAGCACTTTGGGAGGCCAAGGTAGGCAGATCACCTGAGGTCAGGAGTTCAAGACCAGCCTGATCAACATGGTGAAACCCAGTCTCTACTAAAATACAGAAATTAGCCAGGCGTGGCAGCATGCACCTGTAATTCCAGCTACTTGGGAGCCTGAGACAGGAAAATTGCTTGAACCTGGGAGGTGGAGGTTGCAGGGCCGAGATTGTGCTATTGTACCCCAGCCTGGGTGATAGGGTGATAGAGTAAGACACTGTATCAATAATAACAATTAAAAAAGGCAAAGATGGTAAATTTATGCTATGTGAACTTTATCATGATAAAAGGCAAACGAGAAAGAAGAAAAGCACAGAGGAAATGGAGGAAAAGGTACCCACCGAGGCTGGACATTCTCCAGCATCAAACGTGTGTTCTGCAGGTGCCTTTATCTCCATCGTGTCCGCTTGCATATTCCAAATGTTCTGTAATAAACCTAATTGCTTCATCTCATCCAAAAGTTATTACAGATAATATTTCAACCATCCTAATTAAAACAATCACATTCATTTAAAGGCCAAAGTTGGGCAAGAATTTAACTGGCCACTAATTGCTGCGGGGTCTAGGGAGGGCTCAGCCCTTCAGGAAAGTGACCTGGGAGGATCCACCAGTGTCCCCTTCCCTGTCCCGGCCTGGACATCTCCCTGATATTCGACCTGAGGCTCCAGGTGGCCCCGACCTCTATACCTGGCTGGGATGGGCCCTGCAGCCCCTTGGGGACCACATGGAACCGTGTTCGTCTCCTCAGCTCCTGGGGTCTCTCGAAGAAGGATAGTGGAGCCTCCCTCAAGAGGCTGCTGTGGCAGTCCAAGACCCCTGGGGCCCTGCCAATGGCAGATGACACTGTTATTACATTCATTGTCACCTGTCACATATCATGACTGTCACCTTCATGGGGACAATACCCTCACACCTCCAAAATGAGCAGGCTACCACGGCCTATGTAAGAGGCCTGGGCGGTCCCGTGGCCTCCAGTAGAAAGCCAGGCCCCTACCCCGGCAGACAGCATCGTCCCTGGCTTGCCCACAGACCTGCCATGCCCAACATGACCACCCCACGGGGCGGGGCTGCCAGCACCACCCTCCCTGGCAGAAGGGGACCGTGCCCCTGGTATATTCAGAGTCAGCCAGGGATCACCCTGGCCCTCCCTGCCCCCCAGCAGGGGAGGCACCGTGGTTTGTGAGGAGGACCTGGCCTGGATAAGCTTTGTCCCGTAGGAGCCTGGAGCCACCCCACTCCCACCAGCCTGCAGGCTGTGCTGTGCCCCTTCCCGCCGGCCCAAGCCTCGAGCCTGGGCTGCAGCACCCACTTGGTTGACCCTTCAAACCCTAC
>NW_016900052.1:0-670 GCF_001698545.2 Rhinopithecus bieti | reverse complement strand
TTAAGAAGAGTCTGTTCATATCCTTTGCCCACTTTTGATGGAGTTGTTTGTTTTGTCTTATAAGTTTGTTTAAGTTCTTTGTTGATTCTTGATATTAGCCCTTTGTCAGGATACACGGCAAAACTTTTCTCACATTCTGTAGGTTGCCTGTTCACTCTGATGGTAGCTTCTTTTGTTCTGCTGAAGTTCTTTAGTCAAATTAGATCCCATTTGTCAATTTTGGCTTTTATTGCAATTGCTTTTGGTGTTTTCCTCATGAAGTCTTTGCCCATGCCTATGTCCTGAATGGTACTGCCTAGGTTTTCTTCTAGGGTTTTATGGTCTTAGGTCTTAACATTCACAACTTTAATCCATCTTGAGTTAATTTCTAAAATTGAGTTAATTAAATTAACTCCAAATTGAGTTAATTTAATCCATCTTGAGTTACACTTTCCTAACGGTGTAAGGAAAGGGTTCAGTTTCAGTTTTCTCCGTATGGCTAGCCAGTTTTCCCAACAGCATTTATTCAATAAGGAATCCTTTTAACATTGCCTCTTTTTTTTTGTCAGGTTGATGGAACGTAACTCAAAATAATAAGAGCTATTTATGACAGATCCTCAGCCAATATAATACTGAATGGGCAAAAGCTGGAAGCATTGTCTTTGAAAACCAGCACAAGACAAGGATGCCT
>NW_016900051.1:0-2698 GCF_001698545.2 Rhinopithecus bieti | reverse complement strand
GAAGGCAGTGTGCAGTGAGTTGCAGTGAGCCAAGATAGTGCCACTGCACTCCAGCCTGGGCGACAGAGCAAGACCCCGTCTCAATCAATCAATAAATTAATAAATAAAATTTGGGCCCAGCTTGGTGGCTCACACCTGTAATCCCAGCACTTTGGGAGGCCAAGGTGGGTGGATCACCTGAGGTCAAGAGTTCAAGACCAGCCTAGCCAACGTGGTGAAACCCCGTCTCTACTAAAAAATACAAAATTAGCCGGGCGTGGTGGTGGGTGGTAGACGCCTGTAATCTCAGCTGCTTGGAAGCCTAAGACAGGAGAATGGCTTGAAGTCGGGAAGGGGAGGTTGCGGTGAGCCGAGATCGCGCCATCGCACTCCAGCCTGGGCGACAGAGTGAGATTCCACCTCAATAAACAAACAAATAAATAAATAAATACTGTCACTAACACAGATGGCTTCCTAGGAAATAAACTGGAAGAAATCTAGAACTTGAGGATAAGTGATCAGAAAAGGAAAATTAAAATGTAAATTTTAGAATAAAATTAAAAGTAAGAAACTGGAAGAACTCTAAATTTGTCTTTTGCGCTTTCGGGTAGTTTGGAAACTGTTCTTCACGTGTCCGCTTCCAGTAGCCGACCGATGACCGTCTTATAGAGCACTTCCGGCTTCATTTGCCACTCGCTCCTCCGTCTACCTACCTGGGCTTTCCATTGCGCTAGCGGAAAGCCTACCCCGCCCCGGAACTTAACCGTTGACGAAATGAAAGGTTTAAATCCTCGGAACCTTGATCCCGGAGCGCCGGTGGCGCCCGCAGTTCTCCAAGAAGACTTGGGATTGGTCGAGGGCGGAACCAGCGCGGGGCGCTGATTGGTTGGTACGCCAGTACGTAACGGCGACCGTGCGCGGCGCTCTAGCACCACCCCGCTCCCTGACTGGCGGGGTTTCTGACCAGTCAGCAGGCGTGGCGCGGCCTTCGGTTTCGCGAGCCTGTGTTTGCCGCCTCGGTTCCCGCGACCCCAACGTCCCAGAGGCGGGGCCGGAGTTGGTGGTGGTGAGGCGGTGGCGCTCCCTGGAGCAGACTCCTGCTTCTACCCTGCAAACAGACCTCAGCTCCGCGGAAGTTGCGGTAAGTGGAGCTTTGTGCTCCTGGTTCCCTCTTGAGGGGCGGCAGCGGGGCCCGGGGAAGGTTGGTGGGAACATTCAAAGCCCTGTAGTGGGTTCCGCCCTCCAGGAGCCTGGAGCCGATGACGAGAAGAGGAGCTAGTGGGAGAAATTAAGCATTCCATGAAATCCTTGGGTATCATCTGAGCTCAGATATGTGAAAGTCGATAACGTGCCATTTAAAGTTGTTTTACGGTGGAAATTTCTTGAGACCTGAAACCTTGAATGCTCCCTCTTGCATTCCTCACAATTTCTGGCTTACACTCTGCTACGTAGTAAAGGGATCAGTTAATGTTTGAAGTTCGTGGACTACTGAAAGTCAAGTGTAAGCCGCAAAGTGCGAGAATGCTATGCGTGTGAGTACAGAGACAGTATAGTACCATCACCAGGGTGTCTGGGAGAAGGTTTCACAGAGGAAGTGACATTCGAGTTGGATTGTGAGGGATGGCGGGAGTTTACCAGGGCATTCCAAGTTAAGGGGGGCAGCCTGTGCAGATACTGAAACCGGGGCACTGCAAGTAGTTCAGTTTGACTGGAATGTAGGATGAGTGGATGGAGGTTAAGGTTGGAATAATAGAGTGGGGCTGGATTGTGAAGATCCTTTATTCTGTGTATAAAGAAGAACCAACAGCTTTTAAAACATTTATTTTATTTTATTTTGAGACGCAGTTTCACTCTTTGGCCTAGGCTGGAGTGAAGTGGCGTGATCTTGGCTCACAGTAACCTCCATCCCCGGGTTCAAGCGATTCTCCTGCCTCAGCCTCCCTAGTAGCTGGGATTACGGGCACACGCCACCACGCTCAGCAGTTTTTTGTATTTTACTAGAGATGGAGTTTCACCATATTGGCCAGGCTGGTCTCGAACTCCTGACTTCAGGTGATCCACCCACCTCGGCCTCCCAAAATGTTGAGATTACAGGCGTGCGCCACCGCGCCTGACATGAGCCATTGACTTTTAAAGCAGGAGAATAATTTGATCAGATTTATATGGAAACACCCTTCTAGCAGCACTGTGGGGACTTTTCCGTAAGTACCATGAGAGTTGGTGAAGGTAGCAACTGAGTTGGTGGGTATGGAAAGATTATTTGTATGGAAGAATGGGTGAGGATGATTTGAAGGTTTATATTGTATACGATGATGCCTTTATCTGAGAATATGTTTTGCTAGGTATAGATGTTGTGTGGTTTTAGTTTCATTAGCTTTAATTGCTTGTACAACACTGACAATGAAACTACCTTATGTATATTGTTTTAAAATGAGAAATCAACATCCATCTTTTCACCCCAATGAATAAAGGAAGAAGACACAAATAGCACATTTTAAGATACTTCTGTTTAATGAAGAAAAAATTGGCACTTTTGTACTTCGTAGAGTTACAGTTACCCACGTGAATACTGTTATCCATGACAACCAAGTACTAAGGAAGGGTTTTAGGATTTAAAGCCTGCATTCCATGGAAGCTACATTAAACCTTTTAAGTCCAGATATTTCTAAGAAGGACTTTTAGTCAACTTTTTTTTTTTGAGACGGAGTCTCGCTCTGTC
>NW_016900050.1:0-788 GCF_001698545.2 Rhinopithecus bieti | reverse complement strand
ATAACATTATGAGACAAGGAAAAAATATTTAACCCCAAAATATATTTCCTTGTCATACCTTGAAATTGCCCTGCAAAGTCTCGTGGGAAAATCCATATTCTATAGAGAATCCCCTTCCCCTTTATTTTGTTTCCTTTCTTTCCAGATCCAGAAGGTAATCAGCTAAGAGCCAGGCACCCTTTTAGGTCCCATAAGAAACAATTTACAACCCCCACTGTCTCTGAGGTCTGCTACCTGAGAGATTCCTCTGCACAATAAAATTTGGTCCCCACAATCCTTTATTTTAACCTGAGCATTCCTTTCCATGAACCCCAGGTCTTGAGATAAACTCGACCAATTGTCTGCCGGAAAGTGTTTAAATTTACCTATAACCTGGAAGCACCTCCCTCCGTGCCCCACCAGCTTTGAGTTGTCCCGCCTTTCTGAACCAAACCGATGTAATTCTTAAATGTATTTGATTGATGTCTCATGCCTCCCTAAAATATATACAACCAAGCTGTACCCCAACCACCTTGGGCACATGTTCGGAGGACCTCCTGAGGGCTGTGTCACGGGCCGTGGTCACTCATATTTGGCTCAGAATAAATCTCTTCAAATATTTTACAGAGTTGGCCGGGCACGGTGGCTCACGCCTGTAATCCCAGCACTTTGGGAGGCCGAGGCGGGCGGATCACGAGGTTAGGAGATCCAGACCATCCTGGCTAACACGGTGAAACCACGTCTCTACTAAAACTACAAAAAATTTGCTGGGTATGGTGGCGGGCACCTGTAGTCCCAGCTACTTGGGA
>NW_016900049.1:0-1667 GCF_001698545.2 Rhinopithecus bieti | reverse complement strand
GATTTTTGCATCATTGTTCATCAGGGATGTTGGCCTAAAATTCTCTTTTGTTGTTGTGTCCCTACCAGGCTTTAGTATCAGGATGATGCTGGCCTCATAAAATGAGTTAGGGAGGATTCCCTCTTTTTCTGTTGATTGAAATAGTTTCAGGAGGAATGGTACCAGCTCCTCATTGTACCTCTGGTAGAATTCAGTTGTGAATCCATCTGGTCCTGGACATTTTTTGGTTGATAGGCTATTGATTATTACCTAAATTTCAGAACCTGTTATTGGTCTAGTCAGAGATTCAACTTCTTCTTGGTTTAGTCTTGGGAGGGTGTATGTGTCCAGGAATTCATCCATTTCTTCTAGATTTTCTAGTTTGTTTGGGTAGAGGTGTTTATAGTATTCTCTGATGGTAGTTTGTATTTCAGTGGGGTCGGTGGTGATATCCCCTTTATCATATTTTATTGCATCTATTTAATTCTTCTCTCTTTTCTTCCTTCTTAGTCTTGCTAGCGGTCTATCTATTTTGTTGATTGTTTCAAAAAACCAGCTCCTGGATTCATTTGTTTTTTGAAGGTTTTTTTTTGTTGTTGTTGTTTCTCTATCTCTTTCAGTTCTGCTCTGATCTTAGTTATTTCTTGCCTTCTGCCAGCTTTTGAATTTGTTTGTTCTTGCTTCTCTAGTTCTTTCAATTGTGACATTAGGGAGTCTATTTTAGATCTTTCCTGCTTTCTCTTGTGGGTATTCAGTGCTATAAATTTCCGTCTACACACTCCTTTAAATGTGTCCCAGAGATTCTAGTATGTTGTATCTTTGTTCTCATTGGCTTCAAAGAACATCCATATTTCTGCCTTCATTTCATTATTTACCCAGTAGTCATTCATCAGCTGGTTGTTCAGTTTCCATGTAGTTGCATGCTTTTGAGTGAGTTCGTTAATCCTGAGTTCTAATTTGATTGCACTGTGGTCTGAGAGACAGTTCATTTTGATTTCTGTTCTTTTACATTGGCTGAGGAGTGTTTTACTACCAACTATTTTGTCAGTTTTAGAATACGTGCAGTATGGTGCTAAGAAGAATGTATATTCTGTTGATTTGGAGTGGAGAGTTCTGTAGATGTCTGTTAGGTCCACTTGGTGCAGAGCTGGGTTCAAGCCCTGGATATCCTTGTTAACCGTCTCTCTTGTTGATCTGTCTAATATTGACAGTGGGGTGTTAAAGTCTCCCATTATTATTGTGTGGGGTCTAAGTCTCTTTGCAGGTCTCTGAGGACCTGCTTTATGAATCTGGGTGCTCCTGTAATGGGTGCACATATATTTGGGGTAGTTAGCTCTTCTTGTTGAATTGATCTCTTTACCATTATGTAATGGCCTTCTTTGTCTCTTTTGATCTTTGTTGGTTTAAAGTCTGTTTTATCAGAGACTAAGATTGCAAACCCTGCTTTCTTTTAGCTTTTCATTTGCTTAGTAGATCTTCCTCCAACCCTTTATTTTGAGCCTATGTGCATCTTTGCATGTGAGATGGGTCTCCTGAATACAGCACAGCGATGGGTCTTGACTCTTTACCCAATTTGCCAGTCTATGTCTTTTAATTGGGGCATTTAGTCCACTTACATTTAAGGTTAATTTTGTTATGTTTGAATGTGATCCTTTCACTATGATGTTAGCTGGTTATTTTGACCATTA
>NW_016900048.1:0-786 GCF_001698545.2 Rhinopithecus bieti | reverse complement strand
TCGGCATCACTGTTTTGTGGTATCTGAGAGAAGATATTTGGGAGCGTGTTGAAGTCAGTTTTGAAAAGAAAATATCCTCAGATTTAAGTTAGAAATAAGTTTTCTGAGAAACTGCTTTATGATGTATGAATTTATCTCACAGAGTTACACTGTCGTTTTCATTGAGCAGTTTGCGAACACTCTTTTCTTGGAATCTGCAGTGGGATACTTTGAAGAGTGTTGAAGCTTATGGTGACAAAGGAAATATCCTCACATAAAATCTAGAAAGAAGCTTTCTGAGTCACTGCTTTATGATGTGTTCATTCATCTCAAAGCGTTGCACAATCCTTTGCAACCACCATTTTGGTAGCAGTGTTTTGGGGAATATGAGAAGGTATATTTTGTATCATATTGAAACCTGTGGTGACAAAGGAAATAACCTCAGATAAAACTAGAAAGAAGCTTTCAGAGAGTGTACATTCTGATGTGTAATTCATCCCACAGAGTTACACCTTTATTTTCACATAGCAGTTTTCAAACACTGTTTCCCTGAAATCTGCAAAGGGATAACTGTGAGAGCATTGAGGTCTACAGTGACAGAGGAAATATCCTCAGATAAAACTAGAAAGAATCTTTCTGAGAAACTGCTTTGTGATTTCTGAGTTCATCTTACAGAGTTACACCATTGTTTTCGTGGAACAGTTTGGTAGCACTGTTTTGGGAATCTGAGATGGATATATTGGATTGCATTCAATCTAAGCTTACAAAGAAAATATCCTCAGATAAAAACTAGAAAGAAGCTTTCTG
>NW_016900047.1:0-2704 GCF_001698545.2 Rhinopithecus bieti | reverse complement strand
AAATAAGTAATGCCACTTTTTCCTGGCCTGTATTGTTTCCACTGAAAAGTCTGCTGCTAGCCATGTTGGAGCTCCATGTATGATCATTGTTTCTTCTTTCTTGCAGGCTTTCGGGCCCTTTCTATATCCTTCATCTTTGGAAATTTGATTATTAAATATTCCCTAGGTTTGAGAAGTTCTCTGTTATTATCCTTTTATAATTTTTTCCTTCTCTTTCTCTACTTCCTCTCAAATGCCAGTAACTCTTAGATTTCCCCTTTTAAGACTCTTTTCAAGATCTTATAGGCATGCTTTATTGTTTTGCTTTTCTTTTTTTTGGTCACCTTTGACTGTGTATTTTCAAATACCTGCCTTAAAGATTAAAAGTTCTTCCTTCTGTCAGATCAGTTCTGCTACTGCAAGACTGATGTATTCTTCAGTATATAAATTGCATTTTCAACTCCAGAATTTCTGCCTAATTTTAAAAAATTATTTCAATTCCTTTGTTAAATTGTTCTGATAGAATTCTGAATTCATTCTCTGTGTTATCTTAAGTTTCCTCGAGTTTCCTCAAAACAGCTACTTTTGAATTATTTGTCTGAAAAGTCATGTATTTTCATTTCTCCAGAATTGGTCCTGGTATGTTATTTAGTTTGGTGAGGTAGGGTTTTCCCGAATGGTCTTGATGTTTGTGGATGTTTGTCAGTGTCTGGGCACTGAAAATCAGGCATTTATTGTAGTCTTCACAGTATGGGCTTGTTCGTACCCACCCTTCTTGGAAAGGCTTTCCAGGTATTTTAAAGAACTTGTGTTTTGTGATCTAAGCCATATCTGAATTAAGGGCCACCACAAGCCCAGTAATTCTGTGATTCTTATAGACTCTTAGAGGTATCACCTTGGTGGTCTTGGATAAGATCTGGGGAATTCTCTGGATTACCAGGAGGAGAGTTGTCTGAGGCCCATGAGCTGGGGATAGAGTAACACAAGCCCCTGTGGCTACCACCACTGGGACTGCACTAAGTCAGACCTGAATTTAGCACAGCACTAGGTCTCCCCAAAGGCCTGTTGTAATCACTCACTGAGTACCACCTATTCTCTCAAGGCCCTAGAGCTCTTCAATCAGCAGTGGGCGAAGCCAGCCAGACTTGTATCCTTCTCTTCATGGTGGTGAGTTCCCTCAGGCCCAGGTGGGTACAGAGACGCCGTACAGGAGCCAGGGCTTAAAATTAAAACCTTAGAAATCTACCTGTTTTCCTATTGTACTGTGGCTAATCTGGCACTCTAGCCAAAAGACATAGTCCTTCCCACTCTTCCCTCTCCTTTCCATAGGCAGAGCATTCTCACTTCATGACCACCACCACGAGATCCCCATAGATAGTACTGCCAGGCTACTGCCAATGTTCCCTTAAAGCCCAAGGCCTCTTCAGTCAGCTTGTGGTGAAGCCCACAGCCAGGAGGGCAGTGGGCTCCTCTGTGCCCCATGGCAAGTCCAAAATGTTGTCCAAGAGCCGTGGCCCGGAATCAGGGACCTCAAGAGCCCACCTTGGTCTCTAGCCCCTGTGGCCGAGTTGGCACCTAAGGTGCAAAACAAAATCCCCTTTACCTTTTCTTCTGCTTTTCTCAAGCAGAATGAGTCTTTCAGCATAGCCGCCACAGCTAGGAATGTGATGGGTTTCGTCTGAAACCAGCATGCCTCTGAGTCTCCCTCAGGATTCGCCACATACTACCTAGATATTGTTAATGCTTATTTAGGGCATAAACACTCTTTCGTCAACAGGTGATGGTTCCTGCCAGGACTCGGTCCTTCCCACCAAGGCAACAGGTTTCCTTCTTTTCCAGGGTGTGTCTGGAAATTTCATCCAGGAGACAGTGTCTCATGATTCTTACTGGTATTCTATCCTACTGTGGATGAGCTGATATCTAATATGCGAGGCAAAGTTCTCTTTACTCTTTCCCCTCCTCTCCCCAAGAGGATTAAGGATCTGTTTTGGAGCTGTGACCTGTGCTACCTGAAGTGGGGATAGGGGTGGTATAAGCACTCCCTTAGCAACTCTGGCTGGTGTTTCAGTAGGTCGCATATTCCCCAGTTACACTGGATCTGAGCCCAACTCAACACTAGGACTCAGCTAGGTTTGCAGCCCTTGTGCCTTAGACTGTTTTCAAGTGTGTTTGGAACCCCAGAACACTTTTAGCCCATGATGGTGAGGCTGGCTGAATCTCAAGTCCCAACCACTGGGATGGGCAATTCTCCTCTGGCTAGGGCTTCTCTAAATGCTCCTTCCATGAATGGGTGTCAGCTGAGATCAGCCCAATTTTGCTTTCTGCTGTGACAGGGCAGTACTGAGTTCAATGCAAAATCTCACAATTGCTGCCCTAGCCCTCTCCAAAGAGTACAAATTCTCTCTCTGTGCCACAGGGCTGCTGCCGGGGATTTGTGTGTTGGAGGGTATTGGTGAAACATGACTGTCTCACCTATTCTCTTCAGTGCCTCTTCCAGTGATATGAGGTTAAAGTGAGGTACTGTGACTGCTCACCTGATTTTGGTGGGGTCGTGATTTTGGCTCTAACGAACGTACTCTTTGTAGATTGTTGCTAAATGTGGTATTCCTGCGGGGAGTGGGGGGAAATTGGTAGAGTCTTCTATTTGGCTATTTTGCTCTGTTCCACCCATACTTTCTTTTTTAAAGGTGAAGTAATTTTATCATATTTCTTCATGTATTAAAAC
>NW_016900046.1:0-270 GCF_001698545.2 Rhinopithecus bieti | reverse complement strand
TATAAAAAAAAAAAAAAAAAAAAAAGGCAAAAAAAAAAAAAAAAAAAAAAAAAAAAAAAAAAAAAAAAAAAAGCTAAGCAAAAGCAAGTAAAATGTTGAAACAATGGAAGACCCCAGGGACATGGGAACATAGAAAGGAACAAACAACTTATGTTTTATTTTATTTAAATACTTTGAAGTCCACAATTGCAAAGGCTTTGCATACATTAAAATATAAGTACTTATTTTAAGAATAAAATGGTAAGTTTGGATGAGTTGAGACCGACAAAG
>NW_016900045.1:0-268 GCF_001698545.2 Rhinopithecus bieti | reverse complement strand
GAGTCTCGCTCTGTCGCCCGGTCTGGAGTGCAGTGGCCGGATCTCAGCTCACTGCAAGCTCCGCCTCCCGGGTTCCCGCCATTCTCCTGCCTCAGCCTCCCGAGTAGCTGGGACTACAGGCGCCCGCCACCTTGCCCGGCTAGTTTTCGTATTTTTTAGTAGAGACGGGGTTTCACCATGTTAGCCAGGATGGTCTCGATCTCCTGACCTCGTGATCCGCCCGTCTCGGCCTCCCAAAGTGCTGGGATTACAGGCTTGAGCCACCGCG
>NW_016900044.1:0-269 GCF_001698545.2 Rhinopithecus bieti | reverse complement strand
TGTAATCCCAGCACTTTGGGAGGCCCAGACGGGCGGATCACGAGGTCAGGAGATCGAGACCATCCTGGCTAACACGGTGAAACCCCGTCTCTACTAAAACTACAAAAAACTAGCCGGGCGAGGTAGCGGCGCCTGTAGTCCCAGCTACCCGGGAGGCTGAGGCAGGAGAATGGCGTAAACCCGGGAGGCGGAGCTTGCAGTGAGCTGAGATCCGGCCACAGCACTCCAGCCCGGGTGACAGAGCGAGACTCCGTCTCAAAAAAAAAAAA
>NW_016900043.1:0-671 GCF_001698545.2 Rhinopithecus bieti | reverse complement strand
TCTAACTGAAGGAATAAGAAAAGAGATAATTAAGATTAAATTTTTTTTTCAAAATTAATTGAAGATGTTTATTTTGTTTTTTATTATTAATTTGCTAAGTATTCTATTTTAAAGGAGAAAAAAGAAAAAATATACAGGAGAGAATACCTTACAGAAACTGTCAATTAGAGCTAAATGATTGATAGATTAGTTGAGTACATTGATTACTATAAATTCAATTTCCTATAGTTATCAGTGAGGACTAGACTGATCCTTTGTGAGACTCCTAATTTCTAAATGTTCAGTTATTCTTAATTGTACGATTTAATAGGTAGAGAATATTTAACAGGTAGAGAACTTTTAACAGGTAGAGAATATTTGTTAAAGTGTTGAGTATAGTAGTACGTGTGTGTGTTTCTATATATACAGTTCTTAACATTTCAACAGAAACTGTGTGATGCCCCTACTCAGCAAGAATAACTCACATGTGGAATATGTCTATTTTCTTTGTGTTTGTCCAACTATTCAGTTGATTTGGTGGCACTAATAAGTTCATATGGAAAGGCCCTGGCATCTCAGTTGCTCCTCTGAGGAAGGAGACCCTTCTAACTTTAAAGGACAATGCATTTGTCTAGAATTATTCTTATTTGTTATTTAAATGCTCCCTGGAACAATTCATATATATATATATA
>NW_016900042.1:0-671 GCF_001698545.2 Rhinopithecus bieti | reverse complement strand
TTGATTTTTATTTCTGTCTATTACTAGTCATGTGAAAGGAAATATTCACTTTACCTTTATGAGTTTCAGTCTATTCATATATAAGCAAGCAAAGTTTGTATTACATAATATTACCTTGCATCATAGTTTGCATATTCCAAAGTACTTTCATTGTCATAGTATCACTTAATTATATTCAAGGTCCCTTCCAGCTCTAAAATGCTAGGGTTCCTAATTAAAGAAATAGCCCCTGCCCGCCAAAATAAAAAATGCTTGTTGCTATCATCCAATCAATATGCATTGTGTAATACAGTCTGAAAGTTTCAAGATTTTAAAGGGTGTATTATTTGTGTATGCCAGCTACATACTATTTTGTAAAAGGTACACAGAATAATACACAAAATGTCAATATACAAAGCTATACACATCCAGCAAATAATACATTCTTTGTTTTGCAATAGAATTTCTATCTTTATAGATTTCCATTTATTCAGTCTTTTAAAAAAATTACATTGGCCAGGTGCAGTGGCTTATGCCTATATTACCAGCACTTTGGGAGACCGAGGCAGGTGCACCACTTGAGGTCAGGAGTTCAAGACCTGTCCGGCCAATATGGCAAAACCCTGTCTTTACTAAAATACAAAATTAGCCTGGCATGGTGGTGGGCGCCTGTAATCCCAGCTACTTGGGCA
>NW_016900041.1:0-1338 GCF_001698545.2 Rhinopithecus bieti | reverse complement strand
TATTTATGAAAACCATGAAGGTGAGACTCTAGGAGAGGTATGGGCAGGGTTAGGAGCTCTGGAAAGTTCAAACACAAGTCGAGACATTTAGACTTGAGATGAAAATGTGTATTCAATATTATTCTAAACTCTTGCTATTATTCATACTAATCAACCTCTAATAACTAATCAAGGCAATATTTTCTTTTACTTTTCCTAGAGATTTATCCTGCAATAAAATACAGTTTGTTGAAAGACATACATTTGAACCACTACCATTTTGCAATATCTGTAAGTTACAAATATCACTTGATTACATTTGGAATTTTTTTAAAACTTAATTGTAAACCTCTTTGAAATATGATTAAAATTTTACCAGTAGGAAGCTACTAAAATTATACAGCAAATCCTTTTGTCTCTAGCAAAGATTAGTGTGAGAATTACAAAGATCATAGTGAATCATGAGAGAGCAGTGGTTCCCAACTGGTGTGATTTTGTACTCAGGTGACATTTGGTAATGTCTGGATACAGTTTTGGTTGACAAAACTGAGTGTGCTCCTGGCATCTAGTGCGCAGAGGCCAGGGATGCTGCTAAACATCCTCCAAGGCACAAGACAAATGCCCACAGCAAACAGTTATAGAGTCCAAAATGTCGATGGCACTGAAGTTGTGAAATCCTGTTCTAGAGAAATAAAGATCACTTATCACAGGTATTTACTGAGCATTCACTGTTTTGCAGCTAATGCACCACATGTGCAATGCTAAGGTATAAATCATAAGCCAGTATCTTCCACAGTGAGATTTCCTTAGTGCATAGAGAAAGGATTAGGGTTATGTTCCATCCTATATAAATTAGAATCACAACAAATGATAAATGTTCTGAAATTTTTTTTTCTTTTGGCTTGTGTCTTCTTTTGTAGAAATCTTCGTTGCAATTTACTCGCAGAACTGAGCTTTGGAACATTTCAGGCCTGGCACGGAATGCAGTTTTACACAAGTTGTAAGTGAAATAGAAGATGAATACATGTAAACAACTATTTATGTATAAAATACATACAATTATTGGTTAGCTGGGTATAATCCCATTATGAACTCTGAAAAGTATGTCTTAAGATCCATTCATTTTCTCAAATGGGGAAACTAAGGTACAAAGAGGCCAAGAGACGTACATAGCTTATATATGACCTGCTCTGCTTGTGCTAGTTCTGACCTTTGGCATGGGCAAGAAAAGGCATCAAACAAGTGACCCTCAAATTAGCCTTGTTGCTGGGTGGGGTGGCTCAGGCCTGTAATCCCAGCACTTTGGGAGCCACATGTTCTCACTTATAAGTGGGAGCTATACATTGAGTACATATGGAC
>NW_016900040.1:0-782 GCF_001698545.2 Rhinopithecus bieti | reverse complement strand
AGGATCTGACTTCATTCTTTTGCATGTGGATATCTAGTTGTCCCAGCACCATTTGTTGGAAAACTATTCTTTCCCCATTGAATTTTCTTGGCAACCTTGTGGGTTTTTTGGGGGGTGGGGAGGGTGGGGCCGGGGTGAGACAGAGTCTCACTCTGTCACCCAGGCTGGAGTGCAGTGGTGAGATCTCGGCTCATTGCAACCTCCACCTCTCAGGTTTAAGTGATTCACAGCCTTCACCGCCCAGGTTCAAGTGATTCTCCTGCCTCAGCCTCCCGAGTAGCTGGGTCTACAGGCACCTGCCACCACACCTGGCTAATGTTTTGTTTTATAGAGACGGGGTCTCACCATGTTGCCCAGGATGGTCTCGAACTCCTGAGCTCAGGCAATCCACCCACCTTGGCCTCCCAAAGTGCTAGGATTGCAGGCATGAGCCACTGCCCCCCGCCATTCTTGTTGAAAATCAATTAACCATAAATAATATGGCTTTATTTCTGAACTCAATTTTATTCCATTTATCTATACATCTATTCTTATGCCAGGACCATACTGTCTTAATACTGTACCTTTGTAGTAGGTTTTGAATCAAAAGTATGGATCCTCCAAATTTGTTCTTTTCAGGATTGTATAAACTTTGATTATTATGGGTCCCTTGAAATTCTATATGCATTTTAGGATTAGCTTGATGTTTTCCGCAAAGAAACCAGCTGGAATTTTGATGAAGTGAGTTGAATGTGTAGAACAACTTGGAGTATTTGTCTCTATTTTGTTTATTTTATTTTATT
>NW_016900039.1:0-705 GCF_001698545.2 Rhinopithecus bieti | reverse complement strand
CCCCAACTTGCCCCACAACCCCTGACAGGCCCTGGTATGTGATGTTCCCTTCCCTGTGTTCATGTGTTCTCATTGTTCAACTCCCACTTAGAGTTGAGAACATGCAGTGTTTGGTTTTCTGTTCCTGTGTTAGTTTGCTGAGAATGATGGTTTCCACCTTCATCCATGTCCCTGCAAAGGACATGAACTCATTCTTTTGTGTGGCTGCATAGAATTCCATGGTGTATATGTACCACATTTTATTTATCCAGTCTATCATTGATGGGCATTTGGGTTGGTTCCAAGTCTTTGCTATTGTAAATAGTGCTGCAATAAACATATGTGTGCATGTGTCTTTATAATAGAATGATTTATAATCCTTTGGGTATATACCCAGTAATGGGATTGCTGGGTCAAATGGCATTTTGGTTCTAGATCCTTGAAGAATTGCCACACTGTCTTCCGCAACGGTTGAACTAATTTATACAACAGTGTAAAAGCGTTCCTATTTCTCCACATCCTCACCAGCATCTGTTGTTTCCAGACTTCTTAACAATCGCTACTTTAACTGGCGTGAGATGGTATCTCATTGTGGTTTTGATTTGCATTTCTCTAATGACCAGTGATTATGAGCTTTTTTCATATGTTTATTGGCCGCATAAATGTCTTCTTTTGAGAAGTGTCTGTGCATATCCTTTGCCTACTTTTCACGGGGTTGTTTTTTTC
>NW_016900038.1:0-789 GCF_001698545.2 Rhinopithecus bieti | reverse complement strand
TACAAGAAGCAGATAAACTAACCCTTAGGCAAAACCTGAATATGAAGCCCCCCCATGCTGTGGTAACTTTAGTAAATACCAAAGGACATCATTGGTTAAAAAATGCTAGATTAACCAAGTACCAAAGCTTGCTATGTGAAAATCCCCACGTAACTGTTGAAGTTTGCAACACCCTAAACCCCACCACCTTGTTCCCTGTATCAGAGAGCTCAGTTGAACATAACTGTGTAGAGGTATTGGACTCAGTTTATTCCAGCAGGCCCAAACTCTGAGACCATCTTTAAACATCAGTAGACTGTAAGTGGTACGTGGACGGGAGCAGCTTTCCCAACCCCTGCAAAGTGACTCTGAAGAAGATGACAAGCTCTCTTCCAGTCACACCCGGAAGCTGGCTGGTCCATGCACAGCCGAAGCATGAGGAAACTCATCGCGGGACTCATTTTCCTTAAAATTTGGACTTGTACAGTAAGGACTTCAACTGACCTTCCTCAGACTGAGGGCTGCTCCCAGTGTATACATCAAAGCACTGAGGTAGGACAAAAGATTGCTAAGGTCCTGTTATTTTACAGTTATTATAAGTGTACTGGAACTCTAAAAGAACTTGTTTGTATAATGTTATTCTATACAAGGTATGTAGCCCAGGAAATGACAAACCTGATGTGTGTTATGACCCATCTGAGCCTCCCATGACCACAGTTTTAAAATAAGATGAAGGACTGAGGACTGGTGGGGACTCATAAGCGATATGAGTAAAGTGTTAGCCAAAACAGAAGAAAAAAAAGGTTGCCC
>NW_016900037.1:0-1102 GCF_001698545.2 Rhinopithecus bieti | reverse complement strand
AGATTGCTTTTTCTAGTTCTGTGAAGAATGATAGTAGTATTGTGATAGGAATTGCAGTGACTTTGTTGGCAGTATGGTCATTTTCACAATATTGATTCTACCCATCCATGAGCATGGGATATGCTTCCATTTGTTTGTGTCATCTATGATTTCTTTCAGCAGTGTTTTTTTTTTTGGTTTTTTTTTTTTTTTTTTTTTTTTTTTTTTTTTTTTTGTTGAGACGGAGTCTCGCTCTGTCGCCCAGGCTGGAGTGCAGTGGCCGGATCTCAGCTCACTGCAAGCTCCGCCTCCTGGGTTTACGCCATTCTCCTGCCTCAGCCTCCCGAGTAGCTGGGACTACAGGTGCCCACCACCTCGCCCGGCTAGTTTTTTGTATTTTAGTAGAGACGGGGTTTCACTGTGTTAGCTAGGATGGTCTCGATCTCCTGACCTCATGATCCGCTGGTCTCGGCCTCCCAAAGTGCTGGGATTACAGGCTTGAGCCACCACGCCCGGCCTCAGCAGTGTTTTATAGTTTACCTTGTAAAGTTCTTTCACCTCCTTGGTTAGGTATATTCCTAAGTATTTTATATTTTATTTTGCAGCTACTGTAAAAGGAGTTGGGTTCTTGATTTGATTCTCAGTTTAGTTGCTGTTGGTCTATAGGAGAGCTACTGATTTGTGTACATTAATTTTGTATCCAGAAACTTTGCTGAATTCTTTTATCAGTTCTAGGAGTTTTGGATGAGTCTTTAGGGTTTTCTGGGGACACAATCATATCATCAGCAAACAGCAGCAGTCTGACTTCCTCTTTATCGATTTGGATGCATTTATTTATTTCTCTTATCTGATTGCTCTGACTAGGACTTCCAGTACTGTGTTGAAGAGAATTGGTGAGAGTGGGCATCCTTGTCTTATTCCAGTTCTCAGGGGAAATGCTTTCAACTTTTCCCCATATAGTACAATGTTGGCTGTGGGTTTGTCATAGATGTCTTTTATTACATTGAGGTATGTCCCTCGTATGATGATTTTGTTGAGAGTTTTAATCATAAAGTGATGCTGGATTTTGTCAAATGTTTTTTCTGCATCTATTGAGATGATCATATGATTTTGTTTTGGTTTT
>NW_016900036.1:0-1065 GCF_001698545.2 Rhinopithecus bieti | reverse complement strand
AAAAAAAAAAAAAAAAAGTTCTTTACTGTATCCAGTAAAGACTATGTTGCATTCCCGCTGTTCCCAATTAATAATTCAGGACATAATTTCTCACCAGTAGAAGGCTATATGTGGTCTTCTTTTTTTATTTATCCTGGCATTCTCCCTTATTGATATGAAAATATTTCTAAGATGCAAATTTAACCTATCACTTCCATGTTTAAAGGCTTTCAGTAGCTTCAGTGACCTCAGGATTAATTCTACATTCCTCTTCCCTGTCTGTTCAGACCGTCTGTGACCATCCGTTACCTAGCATTATGCCATCTCAACACAGTTGCTTCTTTCTTCTTAGGGCATTAATGCATCCTTCTTTGATGTGTCATGTTTTCTTGCTCTTTCTCTGGTCAAAGACTTTACATCTTTCCAGTATTTGTTTACTGTATTTTTTCCCATCTCACAGCTTGGCCTCACCCCTACTGATTTCTTGAAGGTGAGGATTTAGAAAATGATGCAAGGTACCTGCATCTCCGGGACCTGGCACTTGGAAACCACTCAATTAGCATTTGTGGAGTGGGTGAATTGGTAAGTGAGTCAAAGAATGATTACTGAAAATACTAACTTGACTTTCACCTCAGACCTTCATTCATCTCTTTGCCATTTTAGGTTTAGCCCAGGTAGGAGAAAGAAGACAAGATTTAATCATTTTTTGAGGCTTCATTTAGCTTTTATATTGAAAGGTAAATTTTATGTTTTCTTGTATTTTTTTTACCTTGCTTGATGTCAAACAGCTCTAATCACCCCTGAAAAAAGCCGAATGATTATTTACACATTTAAAATAAAATTATTAGAAATCCTGCCTGTTTCTTAATCTGTGTTTTCAGCTCAGCAGCAGAAAATGCAAGCCTTTTGTCATCAGCCATTTCTGCCACTGAAGATAATAGCAATGCTTGGTTAATGGATCAAGGAAAATAAAATGAATCCACCGAGTTCTCTGTTTTATTTATTCTATTCTGATATTTTATAGCATGCAATTTCACTTATGATCCTATTTATCATTAAGTAATATGCCATAAGTGATATGGCAGG
>NW_016900035.1:0-788 GCF_001698545.2 Rhinopithecus bieti | reverse complement strand
CAAAAAAAAAGACAAGCCCCTGTGGGGCCTGAGGTTTGGGGAGGAGGTCTGGCTGTGTGGGTTGACAGGCCCCTGTGTCCTCAGGATGTGGAGCTGGCCGAGCGCCTCAACGCCAGCCTGGCCTTCTTCCTCAGTGACCTTCTGTCCCTGGTGGACCGGGGCTTTGTCTTCAGCCTGGTCCGGGCCCACTACAAGCAGGTAGGAGTGGGCTGGGCAGGGTGGACATGGCATGGATGGAAGGCGGAGCAATGTTGACATTACTGCTGGCCACCCCTCTCCTGCAGGTGGCCACGCGGCTCCAGTCGTCCCCTAATCCAGCGGCCCTGCTGACCCTGCGCATGGAATTCACCCGCATCCTATGCAGCCATGAGCACTACGTGACCCTCAACCTCCCCTGCTGCCCCTGTCGCCCCAGCCTCGCCCTCCCCTCTGTGTCCTCCACCACCTCCCAGGTGGGTTGGCTTCACTTCTGCCTCCTCTCTTTGACCTACAACCTCTCACCTTCAGTCCATCTCCTATGGTTCTCTCATCTCTGTCCCTTTCACAGTAGACCACTGCCTAGGTGAACTGATCCCTTATGTTTGACTTTTGACCTCTGACCCTTCACCTCTCCTGTCATTCTCAGCAATTTCCCAGAAGGACTAACTTCTGATTTCTCTCCCCTAAATCCTAACTCCCAGCCCAGTGTTCCATGTGCCATTTCTCAGTCCTCTGACTTTTGACCCCATGCCCTGTTACATCACAGATGGGTTAACGTCCGCCTCTCATTTCTGGCCTTGAAACCCATA
>NW_016900034.1:0-1337 GCF_001698545.2 Rhinopithecus bieti | reverse complement strand
TTTAAAAAACAAATTCAGACACGATGGTTGGTGGTTGTAGTGGTGAATTACACTAAAGTTTGAGGAGCTATACTGCCTCTATACAGAATGGTAAGTTACCAATTAGGTGAGTTGTTTTCTGTTGTTTTGCTTTCAAATATGATACGGGCAGATTTCTAGGCAAATGTCAGATTTTCTCCCTCTGAAATCCTATGTTTCCCTTAGTTTTCTATAATCAGAAATCTTTTAGAAAACCCTACTTCTCAAGACAGCAATATAAGATTGTAGCTTTAGTGTACTACGACATTGGGAGAGGAAAAGGTGAAAATTAGGCTGCTTAATAGAGGTGTGGCAGTTGAGCAGTTGCATCTCTATTGAGCAGCCTAATGTAGAGAGAAGCCTTCAGAGAACAGCTGCAAAGAATCTATCGAGGGAATCTATGATGAGAGGATAGTGTGAGAATAGCCCAGTAATAAAAAAAGCATACTGTTGCTCTAGTGAAAATCTGTACTGCCCAACATATGAGAATCTCCCCAAAGGGTATGTGCAATAAAATACAGCATTTTCTAGGCTGTGTATAAGTAATTTTGTAAGATAAATGTAAATTATGGATTTTGATGTAGTTTATAAAATACAGAATTTAAAATTTCATGTACAGTGATTAATGGTTAGGGGTTGAGGAATTTTCTGGTTGTTATATGCCATTCACTTTCAACTTAAGGCTGCCTTCTATCTTAAGGGTTTAACTGGGACCCTGTCTCTACAAAACATTTTTTGAAACATTAGCCAGGTGCAGTGGCACCTGCTGTGGTCCCAGCTACTTTTCAGATGTACATTTGGAAAAGTTAAATGCAAATTGTATAAAGAAAACAGTCCCAAACACAGTTACGAAGATGAATTTTATACCCAATAAAAGAAGACATTGTGTCTTAGCTCCACCACAATGGAATTTAACCCAAGGAAGTAATTGAAAATACACATAAAGATGTGTATGCAACAATGTTTGCCACACACAGTATTTTATAAAGAAAATTAACATCACCCAATATGGGACTAATTAAGTTATAATAGGGTCATATGATGAATAACATTGCACTCATTAAAACTTACCTTTCAGGCTGGGAGAGGTGGATAACTTGAGGTCAGGAGTTTGAGACCAGCCTGGCTAACATGGTAAAACCTGGTCTCTATTAAAATACAAAAAAAATTAGCTGGGTGTGGTGGTTGGCGCCTGTAATCCCAGCTACTCAGGAGCCTGAGGAGGGAGAATTGCTTTGAACCCGGGAGATGGAGGTTGCAATGAACCAAAATCGCACCACTGCATTCCAGCCTGGATGACAGAGCAAGACTCTCCAAAA
>NW_016900033.1:0-401 GCF_001698545.2 Rhinopithecus bieti | reverse complement strand
AATCTCTTTATCTAGACGAGATTCGTGGCCGAGACGGGTGGATCACGAGGTCAGGAGATAGAGACCATCCTGGCTAACACGGTGAAACCTCGTTTCTACTAAAAGAATACAAAAAAACTAGCTGGGCGAGGTAGCGGGCGCCTGTAGTCCCAGCTACTCGGGAGGCTGAGGCAGGAGAATGGCGTAAACCCGGGAGGCGGAGCTTGCAGTGAGCTGAGATCCGGCCACTGCACTCCAGCCTGGGCAGCAGAGCGAGACTCTGTCTCAAAAAAAAAAAAAAAAAAAGAAGAAGGCAAAGAGCTTCTTTCAAAATATTTAACTAGGACAACGACCAGAGAAAATTTTCTTGGCAAAGATCATTATATAAAACATATTAAGAAATATTTTATCATGTCTTTGAA
>NW_016900032.1:0-613 GCF_001698545.2 Rhinopithecus bieti | reverse complement strand
AATAAATGGTATCACTTAAAAAAAAGAGTTGCATATTTATTAACAAAAAAGTCCGAAGATGTAAAGCATCGGCTAAATTTTAATGCAACTGATTTCAACTCTATTATAAGCCCAAAGTAAAGGGTGGCAATCAATACATAATCAAGTAGAATCATAGATTGCCTTAATAGAATAAAACAATGACTTTGATGGGTTTAATAACAAAGCAGCTAATAATTAAACTAAGTATATTTTATTCATTTATTACTTTCATATTTAGAATAGTGCTGTGGATTAGGGAATAACATATAGCAAGATGAGCAGAGATTTCTTTGTCTTTCTATGTTCATCCCACCTTTTGGGATGTACGCCTTTTCAGTGGATAGACCCTGTTCTCTTTATGCCAAGAAAATGTAGGATGAATTGTGAATAATTCACATTATGAATGAATATTCTTGACATCACACTAAGTGCAGGATTTTCACTCACAGTAACTGGAGTAAAAGTGATGCAATGGGAAAATAAATGGTGGATTTCCTGAAGGAAATTAACCCTTATGGATACAAAGCAGTGTTGGATGTTAGGTGACCCAGTCCAGACAATTATGTCAAACCATTCGATGCAGAACTCTAGA
>NW_016900031.1:0-268 GCF_001698545.2 Rhinopithecus bieti | reverse complement strand
CTGATTGGTGCATTTACAATCCTTTAGCTAGACACAGAGAGCAGATTAGGTGCATTTTACAGAGTACTGATTGGTGCATTTACAATCCTTTAGTAAGACACAGGGCACTGATTGGTGCATTTACAATCCTGTAGCTAGACACAGAGTGCTAATTGATGCATCTACAATCCTTTAGCTAGACACAGAGCACTGACTGGTGCATTTTACAAAGTGCGGATTGGTACATCTACAATCCTTTAGCTAGATACAGAGTGCTCGTTGGTGCATT
>NW_016900030.1:0-1657 GCF_001698545.2 Rhinopithecus bieti | reverse complement strand
CTACCTAAAAAAAAAAAAAATGCTTTCACTTCAATTACCCCTTTCTTACGTACTTTAAGTCTGTTATTTTAGTTTTATCCTGATTCCCTCAATAAACATTATTAGTATATTTTTTAAAAAAAGACTTATTTTTTTAGAAGTTTTAGGTTCACAGCAAAATTGAGGAAGGTTAGACATTTCCCACACATATAGCCTTCCCCTTTATAAACATCCCTCCACCCTGCCAGAGTGATACATTTGTTAACAATTGAACCTACGTTGATATACCATTATCACCCCAAATCCATAGTTTAGTTTACACTACGGTTCACTCTTGGCATTGTACATTCTTTGCCTTTGGACAAATGTGTAAGCAAGGAGAGAGGGATGAACAGGCAAAACACAGAGGATTTTAGGGCACTGAAACCACTATTTTAATGGTGGATATACGTCATTAGACATTTGTCCTGTGTTCAGTTCTGTTCACTTGTAGTATCTCTAGTTTAGCAATGCCTGACATGCAGTAAGATAAACCAATTACCCATCTGACCTCAGTCTGGCCCTGAAAACTAGTGTACCAGACATTTTCCTGGCTTCCTGAATTCAAAATAAACACTTGCAGTGCTGTTTTGCAGTACACATTAAATGTCCTAGCCCCAAACAAATCTTAGCAGTGAGGACTGTTTCTACTTAGAAAATTACATCACCCAACTCCAGCAGATAACTTACTATGTCATCAAAGATTCTAGGATTTGTGTCTTCTGCAAGTCAAGACATTGCTCGGTTTGGGAAGGCAGAGCATGGCACTGTGGAGGAACAGTTCCAATACTACAACTGACATTCTCCCCATCTCCATCAAATAAGAGCAGCATACAAAGCACATCATTATGAGCAAATCCAAATTTATTTTAATGTCATGTCATTTTCAATGTGTTTAAAACCTCATAAGTTAGTGGGAGCCCTAGTTTCCAGCATGCCAGAGGTACTGAAATTTGTCACCTTTCTCTACAAACCCCAGCAATCCAATCCAAGTCCATAGCTTCAGAAAGCCAGGAGTTGTATCTTCAGTCAGTCTACTCCTCTGGTTCTTGGTTTTCTTTCAAGGGAGGGAGATCACAATATTTCAAACAGGGACAAAACCAGTTGAGCTTCCAGCTCAGGTTTGTGTAAGATGGAGTGAGGAAAGACCCCACTGACTCCAGAGAAAAGGGTAAGGTTCAGATGGATTATTTCTTTACAGCTTTGTGAAAATGGAAGAAAAAAGATTTACAAATGAGGATCCATTTCATAGATGAGAATCTCTTCATAAATGAAGGCTCCAGCTCCTAAAATGGGAGGGGCCTGACTGGACACCCTGAATCAGATGAGGAATCGGCCACACTGAATAAAACAATCTGAAAATAATCCTCCTAATTTTGAAGCCAGATAAAATACTTGGGGAGAATGGAAAAAAAGAGGAAAAGCCCCAAACAGATGGAAAATGCTGACATCAGAGTGGTATAAAAAAATTCGGCTGAGTTTTCAGTGGTGATGGCTAATTTAGCCCTGTTCTGTAGTAGGGCACAAACCTTGACCAAGCATAGTAGTAGAAAAGGCTAGAAAGAGGGGCTTGAAGACGATGAATTTTGACTCCTGATTTTATTATTCAATTTCTTTTTTTCATTTAAAGTAGTCTTCC
>NW_016900029.1:0-1110 GCF_001698545.2 Rhinopithecus bieti | reverse complement strand
CACTCACAGAAATATACCTTTCTTCTCCTAGAGGGTTCTGGAATCACTTTTGGAGAAAAAAGCTACTAAGAGTTTTCGGGAGAATAGCGACGACTCTGGTGAAAAGGAAATATCCTCAGAGTAAACCTGGAAAGAACATTTCTGTGAAACTGCCTTATGTTATATGTATTTATTCAACTCACATAGTTAAAACTTTAAATATATTACACAGTTTGGAAACTCCATCATGCACAGATCTGTGAAGGGAGATTCAGGAGCACATTCAGCCCTATGGTGAAAGAGGAGATATCTTCAGATAAAACTGGATAGAATCTTTCTGAGGAACTACTTTGTGATGTAGGCATTCCACCCAGGGAGTTTCACCTCTTTTCTCACAAGGCTGTGTTTGAACACTGTTCCTGTGAAACCGAAAAGTGATATTTCGGAATGCATTGAGGACTATGGCGAGTAGTGAATTACACTGAAATAAAATCGAGGAAGAAGCATTCCAAGAATCTGCTCTTGGATATGTGCATTCACTTCCCAGAGTTAATACTTCCTCTATGTTGCCCAGTTTCGAAACTCTGTCTTTGAAGAATCTGTGAAGGGATATTTAGTGATGTCCGGAGGCCTGTGGTGAGCAAAGAAACGTCTTCCGATGAAACCTGCAGAGAAACGTTCTGAGCAACTGCTTTGCGATGTGTGTATTCGTCTCCTAGAGTTAAACTGTTCTTTGGATTGAGCAGCTTGAAATCATTTTTTTTTTGTGGAATCTGAGGAAGAACATTTGTGAGCAATCCTTAGGATATTGAGGAAGAAATATCCTCAGGAGAAATCCAGCAGGAAGGTTACTGGGAAACTGCTCTGTGTCTTCTTAATTACTCTCACTCAGTTAAGTCTCTCGTTTCATTGAGCAGTTTTCTATCCCTGTGTATATTTAGCATGTGATGGGATATTCGGGAGGACTTTGAGGCTAACGGTGAAAAGGAAATGTGTTCAGACCGAAACTGGAGAGAAGCTTTCCAAGGAACTGGTTTGTGACGTGTGCATTCCACTCACAGTGTTATACCTCTCTTCTCATACAGCGTCGGGGAAACCCTTTTGGAGAAACAGGTACCAAGAGATATTCGA
>NW_016900028.1:0-1203 GCF_001698545.2 Rhinopithecus bieti | reverse complement strand
TATATGTACCACATTTTCTTTATTCAGTCTATTATTGATGGGCATTTTGTTGGTTCCATGTCTTTGCTATCATAAATAGTTCTCTAATAAACATACATGTACATGTGTCTTTATAGTAGAATGATTTATATTCCTCTGGGTATATACTCAGTAATGGGATTGCTGGGTAAAATGGTATTTCTGGTTCTAGATCCTTGAGGAATGGCCACACTGTCTTCCACAATGGTTGAATTAATTTACATGCCCACCAACAGTGTAAAAGTGTTCCTATTTCTCCACAGCCTAGCCAGAATCTATTGTTTCTTGACTTTTTTTTTTTTTTTTTTTAAGGCGGAGTCTCACTCTGTCACCCAGGCTGGAGTGCAGTGGCATCATCTCAGCTCATGGCAACCTCCACCTCCTGGGTTCAAGCGATTCTCCTGCCTCAGCCCCTGAGTAGCTGGTTTTACAGGCATGTGCCACCATGCCTGGCTAATTTTGTATTTTAGCAGAGACAGAGTTTCACCATGTTGCCCAGGCTGGTCTCAAACCAGCCTCAAGTGGTCTTGAGCTAGTCTCAAATCCTGACCTCAAGTGATCTGCCTGCCTCAGTCTCCCAAAGTACTGGGATTATAGGTGTGAGCCACCGCATCTGGCCTCTTGACTTTCTAAATAATCGCCATTCTGACTGGTGTGAGATGTATCTCATTGTGGTTTTGATTTGCATTTCTCTAATGATCAGTGATGATGAGCTTTTTTTCATATGTTTGTTGGCCGCATAAATGTCTTCTTTTGAGAAATGTCTGTTCTTATCCTTTGCCCACTTTTGATGGGATTGTTTGTCTTGTTCTTAAGTTCCTTATAGATTCTGGATATTAGCCCTTTGTCAGATGGGTAGATTTCAAAATTTTCTCCCATTCTGTAGGTTGCCTGTTCACTCTGATGGTAGTTTTTTTTTTTGCTGTGCAAAGGCTCTTTAGAGTAATTAGATCCCACTTGTCAAATTTGGCTTTTGTTGCAATTGCTTTTGGTGTTTTCATCATGAAGTCTTTGCTCATGCCTGTGTCCTGAATGGTATTACCTAGGTTTTCTTCTTGGATTTTATGATTTTGGGTTTTACATTTAAGTCCTTTATCCATCTTGAGTTAATTTTGTGTAAAGTGTAAGGAAGGGGTCAGTTTCAGTTTTCTGCATAAGGCTAGCCAGTTTTCCCAGCACCATTTA
>NW_016900026.1:0-784 GCF_001698545.2 Rhinopithecus bieti | reverse complement strand
ATCTTCCTGAAACATGGGAAACCCTCTCCTTATCACTTTTATTCTTTTAGTCTTTTCAACACTTTTGTAACTAATTCATTGCTTTTAATCTCTGATTGATATATCTAGAGTGGTTTTCTGACTATATACCCTGATTAATAACATAGAGATCACTTATATCTACATACCATAGGCCAAACTCAGCCCTCAACATGTTCGAAGAAAAGACTAGGAAATACAGTCTTCTTTCTTTGGTTCCAGGAAGTAGAAATGGCAGAATAAACACATAATATTGACTCTGTCACAGTCTAACCTTCTCGTGATGAAACTTTAATTTTATGTTTACATATAGGAAACACTCATTCCCTTTCCACAGAAGACAATCTGAAAATAAATCTATAATTGCATGTGGCCCAAGGGCTAGGTTGTGGCTCCTCTGATTCCAGGGACTTATGCACTAAAAGACACATTCTCTGCTACGGCTCCTCATACACCCAGTTTACAATGATGGGGCAGGATTCAGAGCAGAAGAGCTGCAATTAAACCCACCCCAGTCAAACAGTGTGAAATGGGAGACACACAGAAGTTACTGATTGTCAATAGAACTTCTAGAAGACTGCTGAAAACATGGTGAAGGGCTCTTATCTCAGGGCTAAAAGATTACTTGCATAGAGCCCAATTCTGTTCTCTGGAAGGACTTCTTTTCCAGTCTTGGTGGTATCTGGATCCACCTTCTGAGAGGTTCTTTTATAATTTTGTTTATCTTTTTTTTTCTGCCCATGACTAAAGGTGATGTTGGGGAATA
>NW_016900025.1:0-402 GCF_001698545.2 Rhinopithecus bieti | reverse complement strand
TTCTCCTTCTCCTTCTCCTTCTTCTTCTTCTTCTCCTGTTTAACAGGTTGTGTCTTCACTCTTTGATTGTTTGCTTTGGTCTGAAGAGGTTGTGTTTTTTTTTTTTTTTTTTTTTGAGACTGAGTCTTGCTCTGTCGCCAGGGCTGGAGTGCAGTGGCCGGACCTCAGCTCACTGCAAGCTCCGCCTCCTGGGTTTATGCCATTCTCCTGCCTCAGCCTCCGAAGTAGTTGGGACTACAGGCGTCCGCCACCTCGCCGGCCAGTTTTTTGTATTTTTAGTAGAGACGGGGTTTCACCATGTTAGCCAGGATGGTCTCGATCTCCTGACCTCGTGAGGAGACCTCCACCCGTCTCGGCCTCCCAAAGTGCTGGGATTACAGGCTTGAGCCACTGCGCCCGGTC
>NW_016900024.1:0-788 GCF_001698545.2 Rhinopithecus bieti | reverse complement strand
GAGTACATGCTGAACAACTGCATTTAGAGAAGGTCTAAAGACAGACAACACTAATCTACAGTGAAAGACGTCAGGATAGGTGTCTTTGAGTTCTGGGGAGTGTTTTGTTTCTTGATCTGGATGCTGTTTACAGGGATATGTTTACTTTGTAGAAATTCATCAAGTTATATATGCTATGTGTACTTTTCCTGTATATCTGATATACTTCAATACAAGAGTTTAAAATGGCACTGGGTCACCTGCAGAGCAAGTGTGTAATGACACACTGTGGTGAGTGCTGGGCTACATACTTTCAGAGGATCTGGGCCTTCATTTCTGGGTGTGAAACATACATTTGGAGGAAACACAGGTTTCTGGCACCAGGTCTACTGCATTTTGAAAGTAAGAGTTGCATGGGGCCACTCTGTTTCTTGATTTGAAAAGGCCTTTTGGTTGATGGCGTCCCTGATCAGAATTCCCTGTAGACAGTGAATAAGAGAGACAGTTACCAATGTGACCTGTAGGCCAGAGTCAGTTTTAGCATCTGGCTACTCCAGGAAATGGTAAATGGCAGGGCCCTGGATTTCTAACCAAATTATGCCACGAAATTGTGGGAAGGAATGTGTAATGGGTGACAGGGCAGTATCTCATTGTTTGGTACATGGTTCTAAACTCTATGGGTGGTTGATGCTCCCAGTTGTGAGCACCCATATTTCACCTGTGCCCTTCTGAGTCCAGATCACAAATTTACATACAAACCAAGTCTCCCAGTCCTAACAGGATGTGGATGTAAGTGAAGTCTCTGTTAA
>NW_016900023.1:0-267 GCF_001698545.2 Rhinopithecus bieti | reverse complement strand
CTCCCTCTCCTTCCTTCCTTCCTTCCTTCCTTCCTCCCTTCCTTCCTTCTTTCCTTCCTTCCTTCCTTTCTTCCTCCCTTCCTTCCTTTCTTCCTGCCCCTCCCTCCTTCCCTCCCTCTCTCCCTCCCTCTCCTTCCTTCTTTCTTTCTTTCTCTCTCTCTTTCTTTTCTTTCTTTCTTTTCTTTCTTTCTTTTCCTCTTTTCCTCCTTCCTTCCTTCCTTTTCCTTCCTTCCTTCATTTCTTCCTCCCTTCCTTCCTTCCTTCCTG
>NW_016900022.1:0-671 GCF_001698545.2 Rhinopithecus bieti | reverse complement strand
GATTTGCTGCACCTATTGACCCACCATCTAGGTTCCCTCCCCTCACTCTCCACCCCACAACAGGCCCTGGTGTGTAACGTTCCCCTCCTTGTGTCCATGTGTTTGCATTGTTCAACTCCCTCTTATGAGTGAGAACATGCTGTTTGGTTTTCTGTTCCTGCATTATTAGTTTGCTGAGATGATGGCTTACAGTTTCATCCATGTCCCTGCAAAGGACATGATCTCATTCCTTTTATGGCTGCATAGTATTCCATGGTGTATATATGCCACATTATCTTTATCCAGTCTATTACTGGGCATCTGGGTTGGTTCCATGTCTTTGCTATTGTAAATAGTGCTGCAATAAACATAAATGTGCATGTGTCTTTATAGTAGAATGATTTATACTCCTTTGGGTTTATACCCAGCAATGGAATTGCTAGGTCAAATGGTATTTCTTATTCTAGATCCTTGAGGAATAACTACACTGTCTTCCACAATGGTTGAACTAATTTACATTCCCACCAACAGTGTAAAAGCATTCCTATTTCTCCATAGCCTCACCAGCATATGTTGTTTCTTGGCTTTTAATAATAACCATTCTGACTGGAGTGAGATGAATCTCATTGTGGTTTTGATTTGCATTTCTCTAATGATCAGTGATGTTGAGCTTTCTTTCATATGTTTGCTAA
>NW_016900021.1:0-1337 GCF_001698545.2 Rhinopithecus bieti | reverse complement strand
AATGCAATTGCAATACTGAAGAATGCATCAGATAATTTTTTTTTTTTTTCTGAGACGGAGTCTCACTCTGTCGCCCAGGCTGGAGTGCAGTGGTGCGATCTTGGCTCACTGCAAGCTCCGCCTCCCGGGTTCACGCCATTCTCCTGCCTTAGCCTCCCGAGCAGCTGGGACTACAGGTGCCCGCCGCCACGCCCGGCTAATTTTTTGTATTTTTAGTAGAGATGGGGATTCTCCATGTTGGTAAGGCTGGTCTTCAACTTCTGACCTCAGGTGATCAGCCCACCTCGGCCTCTCAAAGTGCTGGGATTACAGGAGTGAGCCACCGTGCCCGGCAGCATTAGATACTTTTAATAGCAGAATTCATCAAGCAGAAGAATTAGTGATCTTGAAGACATGCTATTTGAAAATAGAAGAGAGAAATGAAAAAATAACAAAAAACAATGAAGCACACCTGCAGGACTTAAAAAACGACCTCAAAAGAGCAAATCTAAGAGTCCTTGTTCTTACAGAGGAGGTAGAGAAACAGATAAGAGTAGAAAGTTTACCAAAGGAATAAAGCAGAGAACTTCTCAAACCTAGAAAATTAATCAGTATCAAAGTGCAAGAAGTTTACAGAACATCTGGCATATTTAGCACAAAGAAGACTGCATCAAGACATTTAACAACCAAGCCCCTAAAGTTCAAGAATAGAGAAAATATCTCAAACACAGCAAGAGAAAAGAAATAACATACAATGGACCTTAAATAATCAAACTTCCAAAAGTCGAGGATAAAGAAAATTCTAAAAGCAGCAAGAGAAAAAACAAACAAACTACAAATAACAAGCAACAGAGCTTCAAATGTCCAGCAGCAGACTTTTACTGGAAACTTTACAGGCTAGGAGAGAGTGCAATGACCTATGTAAAGTGCTGAAGGGAAAACAAACAAATAAACAAATAAAAAACTTCTACCCTAGAATCGTATGTCTGGTGAAAATACCCTTCAAACATGAAGGAGAAATAAATACTTTGCCAGACAATCAAAAGCTAAGGGATTTCATCAACACTAGACTTGTCCTAAAAGAAATGGTAAAGGGAGTACTTCAATCAAAATAAAAGGATGTTAATGAGCAATAAGTAATCACATGCAAGTACAAAACTCACTGATAATAGTAAGTACACAGAAAACAGAATATTATAACACTGTAATTGTAGTGTGTTAATTGCTCTTTGACTAAGCAGAAAACTAAACAATGAACCAATGAAAATAACTACAACAACTTTTCAATATAAAACAGTAAAATGATTTATAAATAGAAACAGAAAAAGGTTAAAAAAAGGTTGGACAAAGTTAAGATA
>NW_016900020.1:0-265 GCF_001698545.2 Rhinopithecus bieti | reverse complement strand
CTTTTTTTTTTTTTTTTTGAGAGGGGTTTCGCTTTTTTTGCCCAGGCTGGGGGGGGGGGCCCGATTCCGGCCCCTGCAACCTGTGCCTCCCGGTTTCAAGTTATTCTCCTGCCTCAGCCTCCCGAGTAGCTGGGACTACAGGCATACGCCACCACGCCTGGCTAATTTTGTATTTTAGTAGAGATGAGGTTTCTCCACGTTGGTCAGGCTGGTCTCGAACTCCTACCACAGGTGATCTGCCCGCCTCAGCCTCCCAAAGTGCTAA
>NW_016900019.1:0-400 GCF_001698545.2 Rhinopithecus bieti | reverse complement strand
AAAAGTGAAACCAGAATGAAAGAATAATGAATCTAGGAGGGTACCTTTCCTAATGTTTGTCATTTACACCTCTCCAAGAAGGAAAGCCTCAATTTTTTTTTTTTTTTTTTTTTTTTGAGACAGTCTCGCTCTATCGCCCAGGCTAGAGTGCAGTGGCCAGATCTCAGCTCACTGCGAGCTCCGCCTCCCGGGTTTACGCCATTCTCCTGCCTCAGCCTCCCGAGTAGCTGGGACTACAGGCGCCTGCCACCTCGCCCGGCTAGTTTTTTGTATTTTTTAGTAGAGACGGGGTTTCACGGTGTTGGCCAGGATGGTCTCGATCTCCTGACCTCGTGATCCACCCGTCTCGGCCCCCAAAGTGCTGGGATTACAGGCTTGAGCCACCGCGCCCGGCCGGAAA
>NW_016900018.1:0-202 GCF_001698545.2 Rhinopithecus bieti | reverse complement strand
GGTTTTTTTTTTTCTTTAAATTTTTTTTTTTTTTTTTTTTTTTTTTTTTTTTTTTTTTTTGAGATGGAGTTTTGTTCTTATTGCCCAGGCTAGAGTGCGATGGCACAATCTTGGCTCACTGCAACCTCCGCCTCTTGGGTTCAAGCGATTCTCCCGCTTCAGCCTCCCGAGTAGCTGGAACTACAGGCATGCACCACCACGC
>NW_016900017.1:0-696 GCF_001698545.2 Rhinopithecus bieti | reverse complement strand
ATGACTTTCTTCACAGAATTGGAAAAAAAACTACTTTGAAGTTCATATCAGACCAAAAAAAAGCCTGCATTGCCAAGACAATCCTAAGCAAAAGGAACAAAACTGGAGGCATCGCATGACCTGACTTCAAACTATACTACAAGACTACAGTAACCAAAACAGCATGGTACTGGTACCAAAACAGAGAGATAGACCAATGGAACAGAACAGAGGCCTCAGAAATAACACCACACATCTACAACCATCTGACGTTTGACACTCCTGACAAACACAAGAAATGGGGAAATGATTTCCCATTTAATAAATGGTACTTGGAAAACTGGCTAGCCATATGTAGAAAGCTGAAACTGGATCCCTTCCTTATACCTTGTATAAGAATTAATTCAAGATGGATTAAAGACTTAAATGTTAGACCTAAAACCTTTGAAGAAAACCTAGGCAATACCATTCAGGACATAGGCATGGGCAAGGGCTTCATGACTAAAACAGCAAAAGCAATGGCAATAAGAGCGAAAATAGACAAATGGGATCTAATTAAACTAAAGAGTTTCTGCACAGCAAAAGAAACTACCATCAGAGTAAACCGGCAACCTATAGAATGGGGATGATTTTGCAATCTACCCATCTAACAAAGGGCCAATATCCAGAATCTACAAAGAACTCAAACAAATTTACAAGAAAAACCAAACAACCACA
>NW_016900016.1:0-1107 GCF_001698545.2 Rhinopithecus bieti | reverse complement strand
CAGCTCGCCATTTACATTAAGTATTTTAAGTATTTCTCCTAATGCTATCCCTCCCCTAGCCCCCCACCCCACAACAGGCCCCGGTGTGTGATGTTCCCCTCCCTGTGTCCATGTGTCCTCATTGTTCAACTCCCACTTATGAGTGAGAACATGTGTTGTTTCGTTTTCTGTCCTTGTGATAGTTTGCGAGAATGATGGTTTCCAGCTTCATCCATGTCCCTACAAAGGACATGAATGCATCCTTTTGTATGGCTGCATAGTATTCCATGGTGTATATGTGCCACATTTTCTTAATCCAGTCTATCATTGATGGCATTCGGGTTGGTTCCAAGTCTTTGCTATTGTGAACAGTGCTGCAATAAACATATTTGTGTATGTGTTTTATAGTAGAATGATTTATAATCCTTTGGGTATATACCCAGTAATAGGATTGCTGGATCAAACGGTATTTCTAGTTCTGGATCCTTGAGGAATCGCCACACTGTCTTCTGCAATGGTTGGACTAGTTTTCACTCCCACCAACAGTGTAAAAGGGTTCCTATTTCTCCACATCCTCTCCAGCATCTGTTGTTTCTTGATTTTTTAATGTTCACCATTCTAACTGACTTGAGATGATATCTCACTGTGGTTTTGATTTGCATTTTCTGATGACCATTGATGACCATTTTTTCATGTGTCTGTTGGCTTTATGAATGTCTTCTTTTGAGAAGTGTCTGTTCATGTCCTTTGCCCACTTTTGATGAGGTTGTTTTTTTCTTGGAAATTTATTTAAGTTCTTTGTACATTCTGGATATTAGCTCTTTGTCAGATGGATAGATTGCAAAATTTCCTCACATTCTGTAGGTTTCCTGTTCACTGTGATGGCAGTTTCTTTTGCTGTGCAGAAACTCTTTAGTTTAATTAGATCTCATTTGTCTATTTTGGGTTTTGTTGCCATTGTTTTGGTGTTTTAGTCATGAAGTCCTCGCCCATGCCTATGTCCTGAATGATATGATCTAGGTTTTCTTCTAGGACTTGTATGGTTTAAGGTCTAACATTTGAGTCTCGAATCAATCTTGAATTAATTTTGTATAAGGTATAAGGAAGGAATCCAGTTTCAGCTTCCTA
>NW_016900015.1:0-784 GCF_001698545.2 Rhinopithecus bieti | reverse complement strand
CTCCCAAGTATCCCTTCTCAGACACCACAAAACAGTGATGTCAAAGTGCTCACTCAACAGAAACGTTTAGCTCAATGAGATGAATGCATAAATCATAAGGGACTTTCTCTGAAAGATTCTGTCCAGTTTTACCTGGAGAATTTTCTTCTTTCAACTCAGGACTCTATGTGCTCCCAAATATCCCAGTACAGATTCGACAAAAGCAATGTTACCAAACTGCTCAATGAAAAGAAAGGTTTAACATTGAGATGCATTCACCCATCACTAAAGAGTCTCTGAGAAAGCTTCTTTCTAGTTTTATCTGAGGATATTTCCTTTGTCACTATAGGCCTCAATGCGCTCTCAAGTGCCCTATTGCATATTCCCCAAAACAGTTTTGGCAAACTGCTCCATGAAAAGAATGGTGTACTTCTGTGAGATGAACTCAGACATCACAAAGACCTTTCTCAGAAAATTTCTTTTAGTTTTAACTGCGGATATTTCCTTTGTCACCAGAGGCTTTAATGTAATTCAAAATATCAGTTCTCAGCTTCCCCAAAACAGTGCTACCAAACTGCTCCATGAAAAGTATTGTGTGACTCTGTGAGATGAATGATCACATCAGAAAGTGGTTTCTCAGAAATATTCTTTCTAGTTTTATATCAGGATTTTCATTTGTCACCATAAACTTCAATGCACTCCCAAATATTCCATTCCAGATTCGAAGAAAACTGTGTTAGCAAACTGCTCATTGAAAAGGACAGTATAACTCTGAAATGAATTCACACGTTAGAAGGACCTTTCC
>NW_016900014.1:0-1066 GCF_001698545.2 Rhinopithecus bieti | reverse complement strand
AGCTAATTCTTAACATTTTATAAGAAATTCTAAACACCAAATGTTGTGCTTTGTAATTGTATTCTAGGACTTCCTCTCTTTTCTCTTGACATCAGGAGGTCTTAAGCTTGGTTCCACAAATTCCCAACACATACAGAGTTTCAGAAATTCCATGCAGGTGTCAACAAGTTGAAATATATGTATTTGCATAGATGTATTTTGGGGAGAGAATTCCATTGTTTTCATAAAAGGATTCATAACCCCGTATTATTAAGAACCACTTCTCTAAATATTGTTTTAGGATGGTAATTTCTGCCACTTCCACAGGTTTTATTTACCCAATATACTGATGCTATCTACATCTGTATTTTCAGGTCGATCCTTTCTCTTAAGTTCCAGGCTCCTATATTTAACTTTCTGATGAATATATTTATTTTATAAATCACAGTCACTTAAAGCTCATATGTCTCAAACTAAATTCATTATCTTTCCCTTTTGCTCTTGTTCACATCTTTTATCTTGGGATTTCTGTCTCAGACAATGGCCTTATCACCCATTCTGTTGTTCAAGTCAGAAAACCAGGCACTCTCTAATTTCTTATCTCTTATCAACCCATTCTTTATTAGTATCCAATAATTACTTCCTAAAGGTTATCTTTCTTAAATATCTTCTGAACCTATCAATTTTATCTATCCTTACTGCCACTATTCTAGTTCAGACTAATATAAAATCCTTAGATTTTAACAGTTTCCTAACTGATAATGTAGTCTCTAGATTTTCCTTGTCCCGATCCACTCTAATCCACACTGCAGCACAATTATCTTCCCAAAACAAAATTTGATTATGCCACTCACTCACTGGTTATTTCCTGTTGCACTTATTATACAAGCAAAACTACCCAATATGACCTACAATATGACCTTACATGATTGATATGGTTTGGCCCTGTGTCCTCAGTCAAGTCTCATCTCGAATTGTTCTCCCTGTATGTCAAGGGAGGGACCTACAATTCCCATGTGTCCAAAGAGGGGGGTGATTGGATCAGGGTGGGTATTTTGCCCATGCTTTTCTCATAATAGTGGGTGAG
>NW_016900013.1:0-1340 GCF_001698545.2 Rhinopithecus bieti | reverse complement strand
CTGACTTCAAACTATAGTACAAGGCTACAGTACCCAAAACAGCTTGGTATTGGTACCGAAACAGATATATAAACCAATGGAACAGAACAGAGACCTCAGAAATAACACCACACATCTACAATCATCTGATCTTTGACAAACCTGAAAAAAAAAAAAAAAAAAAACAAGCAATGGGGAGAGGATTCCCTATTTGATAAATAGTGTTGGGAAACCTGGCTAGCCATAGGAAGAAAACTGAAACTGGACTCCTTTCTTACACCTTATACAAAATGAACTCAAGATGGATTAAAGATTTAAACATGAGACCTAAAACCATAAAATCCTGCAAGAAAACCTAGGCAATACCATTCAGGACAGAGGCATGGGCAAAGACTTCATGACTGAAACAGCAAAAGCAATTGCAACAAAAGCCAAAATAGACAAATGAGATCTAATTAAACTAAAGAGTTTCTGCACAGCAAAGGAAACTATCATCAGAGCGAACAGGTAACCTACAGAATGGGAGAAAATTTTGCAATTTATTCATCTGACAAAGGGCTAATATCCAGAATCTACAAGGAACTTAAATAAATTTACAAAACAAAAAACAACCCCATAAAAAAGTGGGAGGAGGATATTAACAGACACTTTTCGAAAGAATACATTTATGCAGCCAACAAACATATGAAAAAACAAAAAAAGTTCATCATCATTGGTCATTAGAGAAACTCAAATCAAAACCACAATGAGATATCATCTCATGCCAGTTAGAATGGCAATCATTAAAAGTCAGGAAACAACAGATGCTAGAGAGGATGTGGAGAAACAGGAACACTTTTACACTGTTGGTGAGACTATAAATTAGTTCAACCATTGTGGAAGACAGTGTTGCGATTCCTCGAGGATCTAGAACTAGAAACACCATTTGACCCAGCAATCCCACTACTGGGCATATACCCAAAGCATTATAAATCATTCTACTATTACGATACATCCACACATGTTTATTGCAGCACTATTCACAATAGCAAAGACTTGGAACCAACCCAAAGGCCCATCAATGATAGACTGGATAAAGAAAATGTGGCACATATACACCACGGAATACTATGCAGTTATAAAAAAGGATGAGTTCATGTCCTTTGCAGAGACATGGATGAAGCTGGAAACCATCATTCTCAGCAAACTAACACAGGAACAGGCAACCAAACACCGCACGTTCTCACTCGTAAGTGGGAACTGAACAATGAGAACACATGGACACAGGGAGGGGAACAGCACACACCGGGGCCTGTTGGGGTGTGGAGCAAGGAGAGGGATAGCATTAGGAGAAATATCTAATGTAGATGACGGGTTGATGA
>NW_016900012.1:0-788 GCF_001698545.2 Rhinopithecus bieti | reverse complement strand
GGGAATATCCTCTGATAAAACCAGAAAAAACTTTCTGAGAACCTGCTTTGTGATGTGTGAGTTTATCTCACAGAGTTACACTATTCTTATCATTCTGTAGTTTGATAACACCGTTTTCATGGAATCTGCAACAGGATATTTGGGAGCTCATTGAAGCCAATGGTGACAAAGGAAATATTCTCAGATAAAACCAAAAGAAGCTTTCTGAGAAATGTTTTGTGATGTGTGAATTCCTCTCACAGAGTTACACTGTATTTTCATGGAGCAGTTTGCTAACACTGTTTTCTTGGAATCTGCCATGAGATATTTCGGAGCACATTGATCCTTATGGTGACAATGGAAATATCCTCAGACAAAAAATAGAAAGAAGCTTTCAGAGAATCTGCTTCATCATGTGCTAATTCATCTCACAGAGTTACCAGATTCTTTTCATGGATCACTTTGATAGCACTCTGTTGGGCAAATCTGATAAGGGACATTTTGGATCACCTTGAAGCCTATGGTAAGAAAGGAAATAATCTCAGAGAATAACCAAAGGAAACTTTCTGAGAAACTGCTTTGTGATGTGTGAATTCATCTCACAGAGTTACACCTTTCTTTTCATGGAGCTGTTGGCTAACACTGTTTTCATGGAATCTGAAAAGGGACATTTGGGAGCGCATTGGAACCTAGAGTGAAAATGAAATATCCTCAGATAAAACTATAAAGAAGTTTTCTGAGAAGCTGAGTGGTGATGAAGAATTCATTTCACAGTATTACAGCATTCCTTTCATTGAACAATGTGATCA
>NW_016900011.1:0-284 GCF_001698545.2 Rhinopithecus bieti | reverse complement strand
GCACGTGCCACCACACTCTGCTAATTTTGTATTTTAGTAGAGACAGGGTTTCACTATGTTGGCCAGGCTGGTTTCGAACTCCTGACCTTGTGATCCGCCGGCCTCAGCCTCCCAAAGCACTGGGATTGTAGGTGTGAGCCACCGCGCCCGGCCAAAACTGCATTCTTTAGTGAGTTCCTGTGGGGTCCTTCTGACAAGCTGGCATCAGCAGTTTCATGGGTGGCTGATGTGACACCTCAGTTCTTATATTCTTGATTTAAAAGAATTTAAACGAGACACACAGC
>NW_016900010.1:0-704 GCF_001698545.2 Rhinopithecus bieti | reverse complement strand
AGTATGCAGAAGTGTTTTATAAGTAGTTCCATTTTTGTCACAAAGAAAAATACAACTATTCAAGGATAAAATTTAGTAAAATGTCTTTGATTAAACAAAAAAAAATAAGATTGGCATTTTGTACCATGGGTGTATGGCAGTGAGATAAACACTGATTACTAGCAGAGTCTGGGGCCACTACCAATTTGTGCTTAGGTGCCAGCAGTTTTACCCATCACTGGTTTCTATACCCTCAATGAAAATACAAGCCAGTGAAAGGGGCAAATAAAATCTTAGTATTATTATGAACACTTCTGACCTCATGACTCCCTTGAAAGAGTCTTAGAGACCACAAGAGGTCCACATATCATGCTTTGAGAATCACTGGTGTAGTATATGGACCTGATGAAACATATGAAAGTTATTACTGAATTACACACAACAAAATCCAACTGTCTTTCTTGCTGGAATCTCATTACATACTCACCATTTGCTGATGCTTCCGCCTGTGTGCCATCTTCTCTCCTCACCTCACTGTAGAATTGAGGAACGGTTGGATCTACCAGAGGTGGCTCAGTATAGACTGGATAATTCTCTACATGAAGCTGCTGCTGCATCTGTGGCACATAGACCATGGAGTGCCAGTAGTTGTGGTAATAGCACTTGAGCAAGAAAGGGCAACAAAAAAAGAAACTTTACTTTTCTCTATTCTTAACGTAATACAG
>NW_016900009.1:0-703 GCF_001698545.2 Rhinopithecus bieti | reverse complement strand
ATAATTTCTTATATTTTATAGATTAAAAGCTCTTTCATATCTACTTTTATCCTAAGAATTCAGTAACTATTTGCCAAATTGAATGAATTAATAATAATAATAACAATAATAATGGCAATTGCAGTTAGTAAGAATGAACTCTGTACTGGGCGCTTGCTAAACATCTTGGTTAATCTTCATAACAGCTTTAAAGGGTCAGGTATCATTAACTTAATTTCACAGATGAGGATATCAAATCCCAAAAGGTTAATCTGCTATGGTTCCACAGCCAGTAAAAGGCAGAGCTATCATTGAAATCTAGGTTATGCTGGGGTGCCCTTGTTTGGGACAACTATACTCCATGGTTGAAATAGTGAATAATTACATGAAGGATCAGTTGTCATTTATGAATCACAGGCTAAGAAATAAAACTGCTTTTGTTTTGCCCATTTCAATCCAATGTTCTTGTCTTATTTGTTTTGGAATGCAAAGTCCTGCTGTATGAATGCAAGATGCCAACTTGACATTTTAGAAAAGTAAATCAGTTACAGCAAAACCAGTAGGGAAGACTTCTAGAAATCCTCTTGCCAAGTCTTACTTTTATAAATAAACAAAATTCCAAAGAGACTGAAAATCAAGGCACGAGTTAGTGACAAACCTGAGATTCTGTATGATCTGTAGACAAACAACTTAACTTTGCTGATCCTCAATTTTCCCATCAGTA
>NW_016900008.1:0-286 GCF_001698545.2 Rhinopithecus bieti | reverse complement strand
ACACATGCCACCACACTTGGTTAATTTTGCATTTTAATAGAGACGGGGTTTCACTACCTTGGCCAGGCTGGTCTTGAACTCTTGACCTCATGATTCACCCGCCTTCATCTCCCAATGTGCTGAGATTATAGGCGTGAGCCACCACGCCCGGCCAAAACTGCATTCTTTAGTGAGTTCCTGTGGGGTCCTTCCGACAAGCTGGCATCAGCAGTTTCGTTGGTGGCTGATGCGACACCTCGGTTCTTGTCTTCTTGGTTTAAAAGAATTTAAACAAGAGAAACACAGT
>NW_016900007.1:0-270 GCF_001698545.2 Rhinopithecus bieti | reverse complement strand
AGTCTTGCTCTGTCGCCCAGGCTGGAGTGCAGTGGCCAGATCTCAGCTCACTGCAAGCTCCGCCTCCCAGGTTTATGCCATTCTCCTGCCTCAGCCTCCTGAGTAGCTGGGACTACAGGCTCCTGCCACCTCGCCTGGCTAGTTTTTTTATTTTTTAGTAGAGACAGGGTTTCACCGTGTTAGCCAGGATGGTCTCGATCTCCTGACCTCGTGATCCGTCCGTCTCGGCCTCCCAAAGTGCTGGGATTACAGGCTTGAGCCACCGCGCCC
>NW_016900006.1:0-786 GCF_001698545.2 Rhinopithecus bieti | reverse complement strand
ACACCCCAAGTGTGTACACCCTCAGAGGGTGTACAACCGTCTGTACTGGGAGTCATATCATCCTCTTCCCCCCAAATATTAAGAACACTAGCCCACCATCCTGGCTAACATGGTGAAACCCCGTCTCTACTAAAAAAATACAAAAAAACTAGCCGGGCGAGGTGGCGGGTGCCTGTAGTCCCAGCTACTTGGGAGGCTGAGGCAGGAGAATAGCGGGAACCCGGGAGGTGGAGCTTGCAGTGAGCTGAGATCCCGCCACTGCACTCCAGCCTGGGCGACAGAGCGAGACTCTGTCTCAAAAAAAAAAAAAAACACTAGCCCAGGAGTGTTTCTACTCCATGCGATGTTGGCTGTCATATCCTGCTCTCCCACGCGGAATTTCGAAGCAATATCAATTGGGGCGTGTACACCTTTTGTGATATTTAAAGTAATATCATCCTCTCCCCGGCGGATATCAGGAGCAAGTCTATTAATTATTAATATTAATAAATATGATAAAATTAATACTAATAATTGATATTAATGACCACATTAAAGATAGTAAAATTAATAGTGGTTTAAAATGTTAACGATTTGTAATATTAATTAATAGTAATATCACTATTAATAATCAAATAATGATATCAGCAATTAATGTTACTTATATCAATACACAGTGATGCTGGTAATAAAATAATACTATTAGGGACTAATAATATTGTTAAATGACATTAATATTAATAATTAATTTTAAGTCTGCATACTCATATATTTGAAATAATTATCCATAATTAATAATGGTATCCT
>NW_016900005.1:0-904 GCF_001698545.2 Rhinopithecus bieti | reverse complement strand
GTCTCTCCCCATCCTCCCCTACAGCCCTCGCAAGACAGCCTGCGTCCCTACCTCCCGTACTCCCGTCCCCGACAGCCTCCCCACAACCTGCTTGTCCCCATCCTCCCCTCAATTTCTACCCGCACCTTCCCCACTAGCCTACCCCACATCCGTGACGGAGACACCTGCTTTCCCCGACCCTGCCCCAACACAGCGCCCCTCGTCCGTGCCTCCCGCGGCCCTCCTTCCCCGGCCTCTCCACTCCTGGCGGGGCCCGGGCCCATTCCGCGGATGGGGAAACAGGTCCCTGGGAGCAGCCGGACGGAGGGGCAGCCCCGGTTCAGGCTCAGCGCAGAGCCCAAGTCCACGAGCACTCGGGGACGAGCTGCTCCGCGAAAACGCCGGCATCTCCCAGGGGCTCCCCGCCCCGCAGCCGAGGATGTTTAGGGGAACCTGGACCCCGAGTTGGGGTGGGGGGGCTGTCCATGGGAACGCCTTTCTTTTGAGACGGAGTTTCGCTCTTGCTGCCCAGGCTGGCTTGCAGTGGAGCGAGATGATCTCGGCTCATGGCAACCTCCGCCTGCCGGGTTCAAGCGATTCTCCTGCCTCAGCCTCCCGAGTAGCTAGGATTACAGGCATGCACCACCACGCCCGGTTAATTTTGTATTTTAGTAGAGACGGGGTTTCTCCACGTTGGCCAGGCTGGTCTTGAACTCCTGACCTCAAGTGATCCACCCGCCTCGGCCTCCCAAAGTGCTGGGATTACAGGCGTGAGCCAACACGCCCAGCCAAAGCAGCATCTTGCTCAGGGAGGGACCATTCGGGGATGCTAGGGGTGTGGTGACTGCGAGTGCTCCACACTCATGGGTCTCGCTGCCCTGTCTCAGTACTTCTGGGTGGGGACTCAGAGGGGCCATGGTAGGGT
>NW_016900004.1:0-270 GCF_001698545.2 Rhinopithecus bieti | reverse complement strand
ACACACATACACACACCCACCACACACCACACACACATACCACATACCACATACACACACATACACACACACCACACACATACACATACACCACATACACACACACATACACACACCCACCACACACCACACACACATACCACATACCACATACACACACATACACACACACATACACACACCCACCACACACCACACACACATACCACATACCACATACACACACATACACACACACCACACACATACACACACACACACACATACACA
>NW_016900003.1:0-1229 GCF_001698545.2 Rhinopithecus bieti | reverse complement strand
AAAAGAGCTCATATAGCTAAGACAATCCTAAACAAAAGAACAAAGCCTGGAGGCATCACACTACCTGACTTCAAACTACACTACAAGGCTACAATAACCAAAAGAGCATGGTACTGGTACCAAAACAAATATGTATACCAATGGCACAGAACAGAGCCCTCAGAAATAACACCGCACATCTGTAACCATCTGATCTTTGACAAACTTGACAAAATAAGCAATGGGGAAAGGATTCCCTATTTAACAGATGGTGTTGGGAAAATTGTCTAGCCATATGCAGAAAACTGAGACTGGACCCCTTCCTTACACCTTATACAAAATCAACTCAGGATGGATAAGACTTAAATGCAAGAGCTAAAACCATAAAAGCCTCAGAAGAAAACCTAGGCAATACCATTCAGGACATAGGCATGGGCAAAGACTTCATGACGAAAACACCAACAGGAATGGCAACAAAAGCCAAAATTGACAAATGGGATCTAATTAAATGAAAGAGCTTCTGCACAGCAAAAGAAACCATCATCAGAATGAACAAGCAACCTACAGAATGGGAGAACATTTTGAAATGTATCCATCTGACAAAGGATTAATATCCAGAATCTACAAGGAACTTAAATTTACAAGAAAAAATAAACAACCCCATCAAAAGTGGGCAAAGGATATAGACAGATGCTTCTCTAAAGAAGATATTTATGCAGTCAACAAACATGAAAAAAAAGCTCATCATCACTTGTCATTAGAGAAACACAAATCAAAACCACAATGAGATACCATCTCACGCCAGTTAGAATGGTGATCATTAAAAGGAAACAGTAGATGCTGGAGAGGATGTGGAGAAATAGGAACACTTTTACACTGTTGGCAGGAGGGTAAATTAGTTCAACCATTGTGGAAGACAGTGTGATGATTCCTCAAGGATCTAGAACCAGAAATACCATTTGACCCCGCAATCTCATTACTGGGTATATACCCAAAGGTTTATAAATCATGCTACTATAAAGACACATGCACACGTATGTTTACTGTAGCATTATTCACAATAGCAAAGACTTGGAACCAACCCAATTGCCCATTAATGATAGACTGGATAAAGTAAATGTGGCACATATAAACCATGGAATACTGTGCAGCCATGAAAAGGATCAGTTCATGTCCTTTGCAGGGACATGGATGCAGCTGGAAACCATCATTCTCAGCAAACTAGCACAGGAACAGAAAACCAAACACTA
>NW_016900002.1:0-668 GCF_001698545.2 Rhinopithecus bieti | reverse complement strand
TTTTGAGACAGAGTCTCGCTCTGTTGCCCAGGCTGGAGTATAGTGGCGTGATTTCGGCTCACTACAACTTCTGCCTCCCAGGTTCAAGCAATCCTCCTGCCTCAGCCTCCTGAGTAGTTGGGACTATAGGCACATGCCACCATGCCCAGCTAATTTTTTGTATTTTAGTAGAGACAGGGATTCACCATATTGCCCAGGCTGGTCTTGAACTCCTGACCTCAGGTGATTGGCCTGCCTCAGCCTCCCAAAGTGCTGGGATTACTGGCGTGAGCCAACACGCCAGGCTCAATGGAAAACATTTTCTAAAAGAAGTGTTCTTATTTAAAGAAAATAATTTTGCTTCTGTGAGTTCTTCCGGTGGAGGCGAACGCTGCTCAAAAGTCGGTTGTGCTCCCCTAGGAGTGCCGAGCCCGCGGAACAGCAGCCATGACTGAGGCCGATGTGAATCCGAAGGCCTATCCCCTTGCCGATGCCCACCTCACCAAGAAACTACTGGATCTCGTTCAGCAGTCATGTAACTATAAGCAGCTTCGGAAAGGAGCCAATGAGGCCACCAAAACCCTCAACAGGGGCATCTCTGAGTTCATCGTGATGGCTGCAGACGCCGAGCCACTGGAGATCATTCTGCACCTCCCACTGCTGTGTGAAGACAAGAACGTGCCCTACAT
>NW_016900001.1:0-672 GCF_001698545.2 Rhinopithecus bieti | reverse complement strand
GGGAAATTTATAGCACTAAATGCCCATAAGAGAAAGCAGGAAAGATCTAAAATTGACACCCTAACATCAAAATTAAAAGAACTAGAGAGGCAAGAGCAAACAAATTCAAAAGCTAGCAGAAGACAAGAAATAACTAAGACCAGAGCAGAACTGAAGCAGAGACAAAAAAAAAAACCCTTCAAAAAAGAGAAAAAAAAAAATCAATGAACCCAGGAGCTGGTTTCTTGAAAAGATTAACAAAATAGATGACAAGCCAGACTAATAAAGAAGAGAGAAGAATCAAATAGATATAATAAAAAATGATAAAGGGGATATCACCACTGATCCTACAGAAATACAAACTATTATCAGAGAATACTACAAACCCTTCTATGCAAATAAAGCAAAATCTAGAAGAAATGGATAAATTCCTGGACACATACACTCACCCAAGACTAAACCAGGAAGAAGTTGAATCCCTAATAGACCAATAACAAGTTCTGAAATTGAGGTAGTAAGTTAATAGCCTACCAATCAAAAAATGTCCAGGACCAGACAAATTCACAGGCAAATTCTACCAGAAGTATAAAGATGAGCTGGTAGCAGTCCTTCTGAAACTATTCAAAACAATAGAAAAGAGGGAAACCTCCCTAACTCATTTTATGAGGCCAGCACCCTCCTGATACCAAAACA
>NW_016900000.1:0-203 GCF_001698545.2 Rhinopithecus bieti | reverse complement strand
TGACTTTCATCCCAGGGATGAAGCTGACTAGATCATGGTGAATAAGCTTTTGGATGGACTGCTGGATTCGGTTTGCCAATAGTTTATTGAGGATTTTCACATCCATGTTCCTCAGGGATATTGGCCCGAAATTTCCTTTTTTTGTTGTGTTTCTGCCAGGTTTTGGTATTAGGATGATGCTGGCCTGATAAAATGAGTTAGGG
>NW_016899999.1:0-277 GCF_001698545.2 Rhinopithecus bieti | reverse complement strand
GAGACAAGGTCTTGCTGTGTAGCTCAGGCTGGAATGCCGTGGTGTGGTTATGGCTCACTGAAGCCTTGAATTTATGGGCTCGAGTGATCTTTTAGCCTCAGCCTCCTGAGTAGCTGGGACTACAGGCGCCCGCCACCTTGCCTGGCTAGCTTTTGTATTTTTTAGTAGAGACGAGGTTTCACCATGTTAGCCAGGATGGTCTTGATCTCCTGACCTCGTGATCCGCCCGTCTCAGCCTCCCAAAGTGCTGGGATTACAGGCTTGAGCCACCGCGCCC
>NW_016899998.1:0-270 GCF_001698545.2 Rhinopithecus bieti | reverse complement strand
CCCAATGTGAATAGTGCTGCAATAAACATACGTGTGCACATGTCTTTATAGTAGAATGATTTATAACCCTTTGGGTATATGCCCAGCAATGGGATTGCTGGGTCAAATGATATTTCTGGTTCTAGACCCTTGAGGAATAGCCACGCTGTCTTCCACAATGGTTGAACTAATTTACACTCCCACCAGTGGTGTAAAAGCACTCCTATTTCTCCACATCCCCTCGCGCATCTGTTGTTTCCTGACTTTTTAATGATCGCCATTCTAAATGGT
>NW_016899997.1:0-223 GCF_001698545.2 Rhinopithecus bieti | reverse complement strand
CCCTCTGGCCTCCATGGTTTCTGATGAGAAATCTGTTAATCTTAATGAGCATCCCTTGCGTACAATCCATAACTTCTCTCTTTCTGCCTTCAAGATGGTCTTTGGCTTTCAACAATTTAATTGTAATATCTAGAAATAGATCTCTTTGAGTGATCCTACATGCAATTTATTGAGCTATTCTTATTGCTTTCATGGAAGATATACTTTTCAGATGTCTTTATTG
>NW_016899996.1:0-1167 GCF_001698545.2 Rhinopithecus bieti | reverse complement strand
TCTGATGTTTACAGTCTGGGGTAAAAGTATTATGGGTCAAAACAAACAAACAAACAAACAAAACCCCACCACCGTTCTTTCTCTTTCTAATCCCTGAATGAATTTTCTCTTCTGTGATTCCATTCTCCTTCTGACCCTAAGGATTTCAAGGAGATTTATCTTGGAATGAAAACTTCATAATTATCTACTCATAATAAGGCTGGATCAGGGTGAGCATGTGAGAAACACTACAGAAAATATTAATAAATCTCTTCTATGCTTTTGTTGCCTCTCTTTTATGGACCCAATTAAAATGTTACTTGAATTGTATTGGAACAGTTGTTTTACTTTCAATGACTGAGCATTTTAGGCTTTACAAGTAGGCACCAAGAAATAGATTGATTATTCTTCCCACTCTTGAAACTAAGAATATGTTGAGACTTTTCACAATTAAAAAAACTCAAATGAAATGTCTATATTGGGCACAATTTTATCTTACAGATAACACTAAGGAAGATGCAGCAAAATTTATTAAATTACCCTCTAATTACGCCATTTGTTTTAGAAAGTCAGCCATGTATGTTTTATTTTACATATATAATATATGTATGTATATATATATCCTTTCTTATCATAGATTCTACTTGTATTGGAGTCTCTGACTTTTCACTATAAATTAGAAAGCATGTAAAACAATTTATTCATTTTAACCTGGTCTTGTTCAATATGGACTTCTAGGATGTTTATTAGTTAAGTTATTTTACAGGTTTTCTTGTTTATCTTTTCTCTGGGATACATCTTCATAACATTTTGCTTAAATTTATCACAGGAATTTCCAGCTTTATTTTCTGAATACTTTAGGAGGATCAGTAATGTCAGTAATTCTATGTGTCCTGAATTTGTTTTTTATATTCTGATCAGGGAAGCTCATAACTGTCTTCAGAATTTTTTTTTACTCTGACTTATTAAATGTGTTTTCCTAATTAATTTATAGAAAATAATATGTTTTTTTTTAAATGAAATGTTAAATAGAAACCTCTTCTTTAATAGTCTATAATTACCCTTTGGAATCAGTTACTATACACCTTCTTTTTTGTTATAGGCACCCAGGTCATTTCTTCTCCGTTATATCCCAGATAACTGCTAGCACTTTGAGTAAAGCTTAAAAAGGTACCACATCTTTAATTA
>NW_016899995.1:0-1164 GCF_001698545.2 Rhinopithecus bieti | reverse complement strand
CGGGATTACAGGCTTGAGCCACCGCGCCCGGCGGTAGCTTATTTTCAAGTTAGCCACACAAAAGCAACATGAACACAACCTAGACTTCTAGAGATCAATGACTTAATTGCCTCACATTGAAGATGACACCACAACGCACCCGTGTTATTGTGTGTAGGAAATCCCTCAGTTCGCAGATGATGCTCTTCCTGGGGAAATCACTAGATGAGAATATTCACATCTAAGTGAACGCAGGTACCTATGTAGGTGACTGTGGGGTCAGATAGTCGCTGAGAAACCCACCATCCTTGCCAGAACAGCCTTCTGGGAGCTCGACCTCCAAGTGGCAGCTGTGATTGTTTCTGTTTGCAGATATTAGCTCTCTTTCTCTTTGTCTGTTCAGCTGCATGGCCTGTTTTTTTCAAACTGAACCAGCCACTCTATTTTCCAAAATTAAGGCTGGGCACGGTGGCTCAGGCCTGTAATTCCAGCATTTTGGGAGGCCAAGGTGGGAGGATCATTTGAGGCCAGGAGTTTGAGACCAGTCTAGGAACACAGTGGGACTCCATCTCTACCAAAACATAAAAAATTAGCTGGGTGTGGTGGTGCACGCCTATAGCCCCAGCTATTTGGGAGGCTGAGGCTGGGGATTGCTTGAGCCCAGGAGGTCGAGGCTGCAGTGAGCTATGATCAGGCTACTGCACTCTAGCCAGGGCTACAGAGTGAAACCCCATCTCTAAAAAAAAATTTAAAATAACATATACGAATAATAAATTAAATAAATTGTGTTGACACATGAACAGAATTATAATAGCCGCATCTTGATTTGGTCTGCTAAATATGTTTTTTTTTTTCAGTTTGGACGAATATTTATTTTATTCTCCTTAATGATTTAACTCATCTTTCTATGTTTTAGATAATTGTAGACTCACATGCAGTTCTAATAAATAATACAGTGATTTTACGCACTTTTGCCCAGTTTATCCCCAATCATTGACTCACTCCTTTTGGCTAGTCTGCAGCTAACGAGTCCTGGGAATTCTAGATTGGACCACAATGTTTGTGATTAGCCTTGTGTTGACTTGTGACATTTTCCTCCCCTTTTGGCTCACAGTTGTCACATCCTCAGCATTCAACGACAGCAGTGCTGATTTTATTTTATTTTATTTTATTTTATTTTATTTT